>NW_026868055.1:79912-185248 GCF_020745735.1 Hemiscyllium ocellatum | reverse complement strand
CCTAAATGTTCAAAATGTCCGGTTTTATGCCACAAAGCATCGGATCGTTTCATTGATGTGTTGTCATCAAACACATTATATTTCAATCTCAATTTGATTTCAGTTGTTGGTATATAATATAAACTGTCTGCTGAATTTGAACTTGTTTTTGTTCCATGGCAATGCAGCATCACTCTTGGTTTCACTGTCAAATGTTTCACGTTTCAACTTCTTTCAGAACACGTTGTGCCAGCTTCCTGTCATCCTTAACTGTACAGTATACCACTACACCTTCATAACAAAATCTTTTTTCTGCCCTGTATCGCTTTTCCTAAATCTGATCAACTTAGTAAGTTCACATAAAAGTATTTTCTGTTCGAAAAAGATTCATTCTCTCATCCTTCCTTTACTTATTTCCTTTCCAGTATCATTCCAATTACTTACAATGTTACAATCATTCTTCGACAAAGTATTACTGGTGTGTGTGTGTGTGTGTGTGGTGTGTTTGCTTGTGAATAATCATCTTTAATTGCTCTAAGAAGGAGTGAAAGTGCGATGTTTCCAAGCTTTCTGATATCAAAGAAGATGTAAAGCAAACATCTCCTTTATTCATTGATTGGGAAAATGAACAAATTACGTTCATAGGCTGAAGAGAAGTCATTTACTGAACCTTGACTGGGGTCAACCAAAGATCAGATATCCAGTTTCTCCTGAGAGTTTAAATTCAGCTTTGTTTCAAGTCTGAGTTGTATACTTTTTAAAATCAAAATACAATCAGCATCGGTGACAAAACTAGAACTTGCTGGAAATGCTCAGTAGTGTTGGCAGTATCTGTTGTGAGAATGCAGATTCAACATAGCATAGCGGAATGTGTCTGGGTTATTTATTTTTTGCCAATCGTGTTCAGCGACGTGCCGGTTAGGTACATTGGTCATGGGTAAATGCAGAGTAATAGAGTAGGGGAATGTGTCAGGGTGATTTACTCTTCAGAGGGTCAGCATGGAGGTGTGAAATGGCCTGCTTCCCCATTGTAGGAATTCTATGATTCTATGATTTCTTCATAAAAAGAGCAATCGGTGCCAGGATCAAGAATATCTCCGAGCATGCTCAGGACATATTGAATTGGGAGGAGAAGCAGACAGCGGTCGTCGTTCACATTGATATCAATGACACAGGTATGAAGAATGGAAGGTTGAAAGTTCCGGGACGTAAGAGTATGTAAAATGTAGGATCTCCAGGATTGTATTCTTGGGATTACTCCCCGGGCAACTGGAAGTGAGACAAGGATGAGGAAGATAGTCGAGTCGAGTTAAATAACTGGTGTGTGTTTCTGGTTTTTGGATGATTCGGATTGCTTCCAGGTCAGGTGGGAACTGTACCAAAATGGAAGTGTGCCCCTTACGTGGAGGGGCCCCAACATCCTGGAAGGGAGGTGTGATCGTGCAACTCAGGATGCTGGGGACCAAAGCAGCAGGTCAGAAACTGAACAGAAAGTAGATAGTGGACGAATAAACAGGCAGGGCCAGTAAAATGACCATGCTGAGGGTAAGAATCATAACAATTTAAAAATGAGTAGAAAGTTGGCGTAAATTATCGGCTCACTGTTATTGGGGATCAATAAATAAGGATGGAGAGCCTGTGCACAAAAGTATTAAAAAATAAAGATGTATCAATTAAACTTGTGTAAAAAAATACCTTTACCTAAAAACGTGCAGTATTTGGAATAAAATTAGTGAACTTACATTTCAAGCAGATATAAATAAATATGGCATGGTGGGGATTACTGAAACGTGATTACAGCAAGGTCAGGGCTGGGGTGTTAAATGTCCACGGGTACACAATATTCAGACAAGGAGGAACAGCAGATGGAGTGTCTGTATTCGTCAAGAATAATGTTAAGGCTGTATTAAGAAATAATATTAACACGTTGGACAATAATGATGAATCATTCTGGTTCGAAATAGAACACATTAAAAGAAACCCATTGGGAGGAACATTTCCAGCCCACAAACACACATCCGGGTAAACTACTTTCAAAGTAGGGAATAGCATGATCCAGGGAATAATGATGGCTTGAGACAAGGGCTCACAAGTGATTATGGGTAATTTGAACATGCATATTGACTGGATTAATCAATTTGCAAGGGGAGACACGAAGAACGTCTCATCGAATCTATGAGGGATTACTTCTTCAATTAACACGACATTGAACCAACCAGAGAACCGACTTTGGTATTACGTAATGAGGAAGGAGTGATAAATCATATTGTCATATGAATCATTGAGAAAGATTGGGACAGCATGCTGGAGGTTCACATTCAGACTGAAACAGTGAAGACAGTCACATACGAGAGGTTTAGTGTTGGGCAATGACAACTTTACTGGCCTGTGGAAGCCATTTGCCCAAGTGGACTTCACAAAAACATTAAAGGGCAAGACAGTTGAATAACAGTGGTAACTACTTCGGGAGATAATCAAAACACCTCAATTGAAGTGAAATCCTTAATGGATATGGAATTGTAAAAAGATGAAAAGTGATCCATAGCTGAACAAGGAAATCAACAATAACATGACAGTGGTGGCCTGGTGGTATTATCGCCGACTGCTCATCCAGATGATATTCTGGGGACTCGGGTTCAAATGCTGTCACAGTAGATGGCAGCATTTAATTCTATATGAAACTGAAATTAAGAGTCTACTGATGATCATGAAAGTATTGTTCATATTTAGAAACAGCCATATATTTCACGAGTGTCGTTTAGGGACGGAAACCATCATTCTTACCAGGTCACACCTATGTATGACTTCAAACCCACACAAATTTGTTTGATTCTTAACTGCCCTCCAGGGATGGACAATAAATCCTGTCTAACCGAGCGGCGCTCTCATGCTATGAATAAATTAAAGAAAAACGCGTTAAATACCAGCAAACGGTTACTAAAAACAACATCAAAATGGCGATGAAGCAAAATGAGTCGAAAGCATAAGAATTGATAAATAACATTTCTCCCAGAAGACAAAAAGTAAAAGAATGTTAAAATTAAATATTGGCGTCTTAGAGTATGAAAACAGTGAGATAATAATGGTAAACTCAGAAATGGCACAGGCAAAATCAACACTTCCTGTTTTCACATGTTTTTGTAGGTTTCTTTTTCAACGCTGTTTATGTTTCGAAAAATTAAACTTTTCTTTTTAAATAAGGAGTTGTGCCTTCATTCCGGAGAGTCCTGTATGTTTTCAGCTCAGGAGAAGCCTTTTCTTCTAGGAATATATTGAAGATGAATATTTATATTGAGTTAATTAGCTAAAGGGTTGATTTTATCTAATTTTATATGTCTGATGTGTATATGTTTTTTCTTTCTTTTTAATATTATTATCTATAAGTAATGAAAGGTAACATATAAATAAGGTGTTGTGAAAATTCCTGCTTTAAGGCATAATGTTATTTATGCCACAGAGAGGATGGCTTGAAGATTTAGAAAAAAGTAGATTAGATTAGATTACTTACAGTGTGGAAACAGGCCCTTCGGCCCAACAAGTCCACACCGACCCGCCGAAGCGCAACCCACCCATACCCCTACGTATACTCCTTACCTAACACTATTGGCAATTTAGCACGGCCAATTCACCTGACCCGCACATCTTTGGACTTGGGAGGAAACCGGAGCACTCGGAGGAAACCCACGCAGACACGGGGAGAACGTGCAAACTCCACACAGTCCAGTCGCCTGAGTCGGGAATTGAACCCAGGTCCCTGGCGCTGTGAGGCAGCACTGCTAACCACTGTGCCACCGTGCCGCCCATAAACTACCCAGCAAAGTACTACCCAGTACTACCCAGCAAAGCAGTCAGATAAATGGTGACTGTCAGGAAAGATAAGAAGGTAGTTTAAACGTCACCGACGACTATTCCTCTACCAAAAATATTTTCACTTTTTGGAACGATTGAAGAAGGCAGTATTTCTGAGGAAAATGGAAGAGCCGTCAGTTATTGGACTGTTGGAACGATTCATATATTAGGCAGCGTTAGAGAAGATTTAGTAGAATTATTGCTAAAGTGGGCTTTTTCAGTCAGAGGCATCAGCAGGAAATTCTGTGGCAGTGAGCATGAGTTGAGGATGGTTTGTGCCAGGTTTAAGAATGACTCTAAACGTTTCAAGCACATTGTTAAATGTGAGATTGTGTCGTCATAGATTGCTGTGCATATTGGTAGGAACGACATTTTCACAGAAAATTTTAAAGCAGTCCAGAGTGAACTTAAGAGGTGAGGTAGATTAAAAATAAAATTTTAAAAGTAGTAATTTGTGGTTTACTCACAATGCCAAGCCCGACCGGTGGAGGAACGAAAGGTTAAAGGAGAAAAATCAATGGTTGCAGAGCTGGGTTGTGGTTGAGGGATTTGGATTTTTGGGAAATTGGAATGTGTTTTGGAATAGAAACACATGTACAAAAAGCATTGGTCTAATCTAAACTGGAAATCTGCCAATATCGTAGCAGGGAGATATACTCACTCTATATAGGGAGACATTATATTGATAGAGAAGGCAAGGGGGTTATTCGAATTGCCAGTGTTAATGGACGGATGGATGGAGAACGTTATGAACGTGATTAGAGCACACCCATTAGAAAGGAAAGATGAGCGAGTCAGAGTATACAGTAATTCTGAAGCAGTAAATTGCATCTATTTCAATGTAAGGGGTTTTATGGGGAAGGTTGATGAACTTAGGGCATATTTAAGAACATAGGATTGGGATATCATATTTGTTACTGAATGTTGTGAAGAGGTGTTCAAGTCGATAGTGTGGTGCTGGAAAAGCACAGCAGGTCAGGCAACTCCCGAGGAGCAGGAAAATCGACACTTCGGGCAAAAGTCCCTCATCAGGAAAGGGCTGTTGAAGGCCTTTTGCCCAAAACATTGATTTCCCTGTTTCTTGGATGCTGCCCAGCATGCTGTGCTTTTCCACCAACACACGCGAGACTCTAATCTCCACATGTGCAGTCCTCACTTTCGCCTGAGAGATGTCCAAGACTGTCAATTCAATGTTCCAGATGATAGGTGTCATAGAATGAATAGAAAAATTGGCATAGGGTGGGTGGAGTGAGGGAGGCCTGCCGTTTTAGATTAAGGGATAAATCATTGGTGTAACTGGAGAATTTATTTCTCAAAAATCATCAGGTAAAATACATGGGTAGTGTTCAAAATAAGAAAGTAAAGATCACTTTGAAGAGATTGCACTATATGCTCATTTGTGACAAATCGTCCAATGAAATTATATTGATAGAAATTAAAAATAAGAAAGGAAAGAATATGTAAAGTTATTTCACCATATACTCGCCAACAGTAAGAAACAAATTGAGAAACAGACTTGCAGGGAGATCTCGGATATATGTAAGCTTAATAAGGTTGTAGTAATGGGGATTTTAATTTTCTAAAAAAGAGATTGGGACAACCATACTGTTAAAGGGTTGAATCATGAAGAGTTTGTCAAACGTGTCGAAGAAAATTTTCTTCATCAGTACGTGGGTCATCTTAATAGAAAAGGAGCAAAACAAGACTTTTTTTTAAATAGGCAGGGCAAGCGACTGAAGTAAACATGGGGGAATGCTTTGGCTCTTGCAATCATAACTTAGTGGAAAATAATATGCCTTCCATTAATATTATCTTTTTCATTGGAGTACCATAATAGTTAATGGAATGGGACAAGGACTGTCCAAGCTTGATGGGAGGAGACTTTTCGCAGGTAAAATAATGTCTGACAAGGGGAGGCATTCAACACTCTGACGACGTGAGTTGAGAAGCATTATGTTCCTGTTAGAGTGAAGGATAAAGCTAATAAGGTTAAGGACCCATGGATGACTAAAGTTATTGAGGTTCCACTCAAAAATAAAAGACAGGCTTACTTTAGATACAGACAACTTTATTGAATTGAATCTCTTATTCAATATAAAGAGAGTGGAGCACCATTTTGAGAGAAATAAGGAAAGCCAAACAGAGATGAGATAACATAGGCAGACAAGGTTAATGATAATTCAAAGATATTGTGCAACTACATTCACAGCAAGACTTAATAAGGCCACTTAAAGATCACGAAGGACATCGATGCGCTGAACCCAGGAGATGGGGAATAAAATCATCCCATTCCTGGTGCAGCAGACAGCAGCAAACACACACTACTGCCTCCACCTTGCATTCATCCAGATTGAAATCTGTCTGCTATTTGTCAGCCGATTGACCCATTTGATCAAGATCTTTTTGTAATCTGAGGGGGTCTCCTCAGTTGTTGGCCCCAATCCTTTCTGTGTCACAGCCAATATCACATTAATTCCTTCCCTTACTCGTTAAGTCATAACTTTTGATGAACAAAATTATTGTACATTTTATGGACGAGGCCCGACTCCTCAAAACATTTTAAGCAGGTTGCCCAGACCGTAGATTTGCTACTTGTTGATGGTAAGTGTCTAGTGGATATCCCCAGAGAGAATTAGGTGGTCAGACTACCGAGTTTTAAACAAAAATAATTTATTTTTAAAAATAAGTAATGAAACACAACCAACCGAATATAGAATACCCGAATAACTCATCTGATCAGAACCTGGCAGGCATTCCCGACTTAATGATACTGTTCCAAATTGCTTTCAACATTCCCAATAAACAACCCCCTTGGCACAAAGAATAAAAATTACACAAACCAAGCTTACAGGTTACGAATTCAGAAGACAGAAGATCGGGGAGAGCATCCAGTTTCAACAGTGACCCTGACTTAAATAAACTTCGAATTGACTGAACTGCACAGTTGGAGAGCTGGCCATGTCACCTTGATTATACCAGTTTTTTTAAGACTTGAAAGCCTTCTTCTTGAGGTATTACTAGTTTGGTATAAACCAAAGGACCCCAATGTGCCGTTCAAATTTGAGACATGTTGGAACCTTGGGTCAATTAGAACTTCTCTGAAAAAAAAGTCAAACACAACATAACCTTGTGAAGGGACCATATAAAACTGAATCACTAATATCCAAAGATGTCTTCAGTTCTCAAAATCACCAAAAGTAGTGGTTAGTAAAAAAAAAACACATATGCATTCACTTATAAAAATGCAAACCTGCAGAGGTACATTCAAATTCGGTGTGCGATACACCTACCACTGAGTGTGTCAATCTGTCATTCAAGTTTCGACAATGCTTTAGCAACCATGTTTTCAAGACCTGCCACATGCTCAATTTTCAAATTGTGTGGCTGAAATTACAGGCTCGAGCTAAACAGACTCGCATTTTTGTCCTCAAATTTCTCCAAAAGCTTCAATAGGTTATGATCAGTACTTACAGTTGTCTCAGATGCGTTGCTTATAATATAAAAAAAAACTGAAATGTTGTCGTGCCAACACGAAGCTCAAAGTCTCTTTCTTAGCTGTTGAATATTTCTATCAATAAACGTTTAACTTGCTGGATAAATATCAATGAGTCTTTCTACCTTCTCGCCGTCTTCCTGCATGTGTGCAGCACCGACACCCACATCACTCGCATTTATCGCCACCTCGAAAGGCTTTGCTTAATCAGATTTAGCTCATACCAAATGTAAGTTTCTTGTCCCACCTTCCCACTAAAGCCTTCCAACTCGGAATTGGACATGCATCCTTTATTTAACTGCATTGACTTTGCGATAGTCCACACACAATCGTTGGGTACCATCTGGTTTCAGTACCATGACTTTGGGTGAGTTCCAGTCACTGTAACTCAGGTCAGTTATGTCATCTTGGAGCATGTGTTCAATCTTCTTCTGAACCTGTGCCAACTTTAAAGGATTATGCCTATAAGGATGCTGCTTAATAGGAACAGCATGTCCTTTCTCTACAATTATGCACAATTAGTTAATATTTCCAGTTTAATTTCCTCATATCTCCCCATATAATACTAACAGCTGTATCAGGTCATTTCACTTTTTTCCCTCAGTCAGGTTACTCAATAATTCATCCCAATTTCAGACAACTTGTGCATTGTCCACTTTAATTTGAGGAACGTTCAATTCAGAGTCCTCTGAACTTGGTTCTTCCTTCTGTACTGTAATCATTAAAACCTTCTCCTGTTGCTCTCCTTCCCTGTCGAAAAAGCTTTTGAGCATATTCCCATGACATACTCTGTGAGATTTCTTTCTGTCTGGAGTCCCTATCAAGTAATTAGCCTCACTCAATTTGTTTTGTATTTGAAAAGTTTCACCAGTCCTTGCTTTTCAAGATTCTCCCATGACTGGAAGTAACATACATACTTTATACCCGATAGCAAAACTGCAAATTTTTGATTTCTTGTCTACTTCCTATTTAGGTGTATTCTGCAATACTTCTAAATACCATCTAACCAACTCCCCAACGCTTTTTAATCATTCCAGAAAATTTGAGACATAGTCCAATCATGTGGCCTTTTACTTCTGATTTACTAATTCCTCCTTAATCAAATGTAACGGTCCTACCCCTTAATAAGCTAATTAAAATGGACAGAATTTGGCCAATTCATTTTGTGCATCTCTGATCACAAAAAGCAGAAATGGAATTCCCTTACCCCAATCAGCTGGATAATCCTTAACATAAGCACTCAACATGATCTTTAAAGTTTGATGTCACCTTTCTCGTGCTCTCTGCGATTTTAGATGGTTCACAGTAGCATCGAATTGATTTATTACAGAGCTGCACATAACTTCCTTGAACTGTTTGAATGTGAAGTTTGAACTTTGGTCGCACTGTATCTCTACTGGTAGTCTGTATATATTTTGAAACAAGAGTATTTCCTCTACAATCCTTTTCGCTGTGATGTCGCATAATGCAATAGCCTCTGGAAATTTCGTAGATACATCCATTATTGTTAACAAATACTGATTCACACTTTTTTTGTCTTATATAGAGAACCTAGCCAATCATTTAAACTCTTCTAAAGGTTCCTCAACTGCAGGAATAGTTATTAAAGATGCAGGTTTTATTAACACCTGTGGTTTTCTAATTACCTGACGTAAATTTCACGTCTGGCAAAATTCAACAACATGCTGGTGCAATGTAGGCTAGTAAGAATGCCTTCTATTTTACACTGTGTTTTCCTCACTCTGAAATGATCTCCTTGTGGTAATTCATGTTTGAGTTGCAGCTCCTCCTTTCTGTACCCCATTCGCAATTCAATTTGATGAAATTCTGCCCATTTCTCATCTCCATCAGTATGTGATAGTTTCCATTTCCTCATGCAGACAACCATTTTTAAGGTAATAACACTCAGGGATACATTCAGAATCCCTAATGTATATGCCCTTTTGATACAACTACTTATCAATTTTATCTTTCTGCTGTAACTCAAATAGTTTAGCTGAACTAACCATGTTTGCATGTTCACCTATTTTCTCCTGTTTTGTCTCAACTATCTGATGGAACGAAATCTCTCCTAATGCCACTTCAGCTGACTTATCTTTACATTTTTTAGTCTCTCCTGTTTGATCACGTGACACTGGGACTTTGTTACCCCGCATTCAGAAAAGATTCCCTGATAAGGCATTGCTTCATTTGGCTGTGTCTCCACTGGCTTTTAACCAGAGCAGGCAGCACTCCTATCGGTGAATCAGCTGCATACTTTACAAGGAAAAATTATATTTCTGGAGCTGAGAGTTTGTCCAGTACTCCTATCACAATTTCTTCACTCTTCACTGGACACTTTCCCCTCGGTTAACATACCTGTGTGCTTTTTTTTGTCTCACAGTGAATTTCCTTGAATAGTATCTTTTCCAGAAATAGTACCTCAGGAAGATATATCTCCTCATCTTTCAGCATCACAGACTGAGAGGATCCTGTGTCCCTTAATATTGCATCCTTTGTACCTGCTACTTAGGCCTATATGGATAAACTTTCCCTTTGAAGGTATATTTTATAGACAGATTGGGCACTTCCTCCTTGACCAATCTCCGATCAGCTTGTACACTCTGATGAAGCTTTCTTGCCTCCACTGTGCTTTCTGTTACCACTCCAACAAAACTCCCAGGCTTATCCTGTTTTCCGAAATCACTTTTTCCTAGCGCACAAATAGAGTGATTTCCTGTGACCTAATTTATTGCAATGAAAACAGCGGAGTTTATTAACTTCTTTGCCCTCTTCTCGGGTTTCCTTTTTACCCCTGTGGTAAAATATCCTTATGATCTTCGCTGAGATCTACATATCCATCTCCATGTGAGGATTTCTCCTTGTCCCAGTTTATTTCTTTCATGGACTGAAATTGATTCTGAAATTCATAATCATCAGCCACTTCAGCTGCTAACCTTGTTGTTTTAGTTATCTGCTCTTCCACATGAGTTTGCATTACTTCAGGCAGCGAAGTTTTGAATTCCTCCAAAATAGGTACTCTCTAAGTGCATCATAAGTTTGCTTGATTTTTAATGTTCTTATCCATCTAACGAAATTACTTTGTTTGATCATTTCAGACTCAATATACCTTTGCCACTCCTCAGATTCAATGAAATGTTTTCTATCGGCTTATGGAACAAGTTCATGGGCAGTTTCTTTACATCCTCATACTCCCCAGGTCCCTAAGCTTACCTTCAGCCTTCATTTCCATCATTGTAAGCTGACTTTCCATTCTAAATGTCCATCTCTGAAACTCAAACGCGCTCTCTTTTTCTTTTTTCTCCGACTAAACATTTGTTTTATTTATTTTCTTTTTCTCTTTCCTGGATTAAACCTATTCATCCTCTTTCTTTCTCTTCGAATTTTAGTCGCAATGCAAACTGCTTCATTTCTGCATCTAACACAAGCTGCTTTATTTGCAATGGAAGTTTACTCATCTGTACAGATCCTGATGGAGTTTCAAGCAAGTGTAAATGCAGAGCTACTGCTGCAATCATCACATCTTTCCACACATTAGGAGGCAGCTTCATCTGCAGCTTGTCTACTAATTCCTGCAGCTTGGACTTACGTGCATCTTGTTAAATCCCAAGGTCGATTCTTTCACCACCAAAACATCCTTGGTTCCTGCAAGAGCCATTGCTATCTGAAGCTCTGTTTACCAAGCCAAATCAACACACAAAATAAGAGACACTGACACTTGCCATTCGCTGCCTAAATCCTGCAAAGTTCCCCCAATCTGTTATGGTCCAGACTGCAACGTTATTATTTGTTAAAGGTAAGTGTAGAGACGATATTCTCAGAGTGAATTAGCTGTTCAGACAACAGTATTTTAAACAAACAGTATTTATTTCCCAAATTACAGCATGAAGTGCACGAACTAAAGCTAGAATGGTCGAATAACTTATCCTATCCAACCGGCAGGCTATCCTGACTTAAGGATGCTGCACCAAAATACTTGCAACAATCGCGATAAACAAACCCCTTAGCACGAACAGTAAATCTGACACAAAATACTAGCAGGCTATGAGTTAGAAGTGCAGAAGGAGGGGGTGAGCATCCAATTTCAACAGTCACCCTGACTCAACTAGCCCCCAAACTGAACAGACCTGCCCAGCTACAGAGCTGGCCTCATCCTCTTGAATATGCAGGTTTTTTAAAAGACTTGAAAGCGTTCGGCCTGAGGTATTATCTGTCATGTATAAACGAAAGGACGACAATAAACCTTCTTAAATATCAGCCATATTGGAATATTGGGTCATTTAGAACCTCTAAAAAAAAGATCAAGAACGACATAACCCTCTAAACGGACGAGCTTTGTGACAACATTCCACATTTGGCTTTGAAATGAATTCAAAAAATGACGTGTTTCTGAGTTTATATAAGACAGCGCTGAAGTGTGTTGTGTGTTGAAGATACAACATTGTCTAATTAGAGCAATTAGAAACATGTCCAAACATATTCACACTTCCTGTGTATGGTCAGGGCAAATATGCCCACTGTAACTTTATTGGCTGTCCCCTGTTCCAGTGGAGGAGACATCAGTACGGTAATTACATGTAGATTGTTTATTTTAGGGGTGGTGGTGATGGGAGGCTCAGGTGGTTATAACATTGCAAACGGACAACATAGCAGAATCATCTAACTTGTGATAGGAAAACATCCTCATTGTCCCTCACAACTATCGTCACGACAGCAATTGGTGGTGGGCGATGTGACCAATAGCCAGTGATGCCAACATTTTCCAGTCCAGTTCTTACTGAGTACGGAAGGTATCATACAGAAAGGAGATAACTGGATCTGTGTGTTCAGTGACTGTGATTGACGGCATTCTCCATGGATCCTAACTATGGAAATGGATGGTTTCCCTCTTCTGATAGTAAGGAGCTTCATGCAATGCTTTATCCCATTGTAGAAGTAAATGCATCACCTCCAAAACTAACAGGGATCAGCAGCTGCAGAGACAGGGAGAGGACAGATAAACATCCGAGATTAGTCTGGAATGCTCCATTAATGGATCAGATTTTGAGAATTTTAGACTGGAATGCTACAACAATGGACAGGAGTTTATCCTGGGGTCTTTCCTATTTTTCCTGGTCTGGGTTCACATTATCAAATCGGATATATTGGTGCACTGATAATTATTCGGGCTGGCTACTAACCCATGCTCGCTATTGTCGATGTGTCTGGTAAGTCTCTTCATTTCTATCCATTTATTAATCCCATAAAGCATGGTGAACCTCAATGCTATTTCTGTTATCTATGTTTGGCAAAGACAGAATTTATTGTCTTCAGTTTCCAAAAAAAATTCCATTCACAACCATAAACTTCTGAACCGCCCAACATGCCCTTCCTCACAAACATCGGAGAACAAGACTGTTAACAATGCCAAAGTACCTTTTGGACCCGAATTGATGTATTTCTCAGTATTCTCTCCATCACTAAATCTACCCACTACCAGCTCCATAATATCAGCAGTCCCCAGCTTGACGTCAGTGCGGGTATTAACTAAACCATTATCCAGGCCTTGATAAAATTCAGACTTTATGGTCCAGTTCTCTTACAAGCATTCATTCCTTTACAAATATGTCCATCACAACCTTTTTCTTGTCTCTCAAGTAAATCCATGACAGGGATAGTGGGTCAGAGAAGTGATGTCGGTGGATATGTAATTCAGAGGCCCATGATACTGCTCAAAATACACTGTTTTAAATCCTACCTCAGATATGTCAGAACTTAAAATCAAATAACAGGAATTGGAAATTAAATATATTTTCACTAATATTGCAACAACAGCACCAGCATTTTGTCAATATGTTTATCTATATCAATGATGTCCTTTGGTAAAGAATTCTAGCGTTATTACTGGACTGTCTTAACACTGACGTGAGACCCACAACAATATGCTTGGCTCTATACCGTCTGAAGGAATGACCTCACAGTAAAGGGCTGGTAGTGAGTTCAATAAATGCTGCACTTACCAGTGATGCAGACATCCCATGTCATAACAACATTGAAGTTTAAATAAAACAAAGACTGATTCAAGAGATCAGAAACAAAAAAAAATAACGAGAAGCTGCTACAGCAACTGATCAGATTTGGCTCCCTTGGGTCGAGACAAAAGTAGAATTGACATTTTGAGTCCGCTGACCTATCATCATAACTGAACACAGCTTGAAAATATTGTGATTGATGTTGGTGACAGGGATGTCTATTATGAAGGGGACAAGGCTTGAGTTGAATAGACAGAGAAAGAGAGGGATAAAAGAAAATAAGCAAATAAAGAGATTGAAGAAGATCAGCTGGAATGGAAATACAAAAATGAGATTAATCTTATTTATTTTTTCTCCTGTTTCCATATTACTGAAACTCATGCCCATGTAGGGTATACATCAAAGTCCTTGTTTAAAGTGAGTTACGTCCCTTTGTCTGTCTTCCCTGAATGTGATCATCTTCCTTTATTTATTAATGGGATGCTGGGCCTGTATGTAATTCCCTTTCCTCATTTTTCCTTGAGAACGTGTTAGTGAGCTGCCTTCCAGACCCACTGGTGTCTGTGGGCTGTAAGCAGTCAGTGCTGAGTTCCGTCCGGTTTCATTTCCTTGACGTTTGTAGTGAGTAATATAGTTGAGCGGCTGGTTTGGCTATTTCAAAGGGCAATTCAAAGTCAAATGCATTGCGGGATTCACATGTCAGCCTGACCAGCTGAAGGTGGTAAATTTCAGTCTTGAAGAACATTAGAGTGTCAGGTAGGATTTTATGATAATCGGCAAAGGATCCATAGATTCATTTGATTTTATTGAATTCAATTGCCACAATTTGTCATGGTGGGATTCGAATCCAGGGTGGGGATCAGCACCCAGGTCCTTGGATTAATAAGTTGGAGATAATACTGAGAGGACATTGCCTTCCCAGCATCTCCAACCAGCTCAACTGGCAGTCTTGTTGTTGCTGTTTTTGCGGCTGTGCTTGAGGCACACTTAGTCGCAAGGCTGAGGATGATTTGACAAAAAAAACATACTATCCTTCTTAAGTTTGTACTAATTAGAACATTGGAGGATCAGAAGGGCCTTTGGCGAAAATGAGCTGGGTTCCTTGGTCAGGAATCACAATCAGAATTCATACCAGACAGCAAGTAATCAACACAGAAAATTGTATCCTGTCCTTCATTGCAAAATGAATCAAGAATAGGATGAAACACCTTCCTGCAGTGCAAGAATATTGTTGAGAAGGTACTTGGGGCACCGTACACAGATTATCTCTCCTTTATAAGGAACGATCACTTTGCCACACAGAGTCAGTGTAAAGGTGTTTCACCAGACTAATCCGTGTGGTGATGGCATCATGAGGAGACTGTGAAGGAAATAATCTGTACCACTACAAAAGAAAAAAAAATGTGATTACATTAAAGCTTGAGAGTGATGGACCAACACTCGTTATTTTCAAAATAAAACATTGTCAGTGTTAACTAAAACATATGTTTTTTTTGCATGATACATGTTTTCACATGGGCAAATATAATGAAATAAAAAGATTAGAAGGATGTGAGGGAAGTGTAGGGAAATGGGGTTAGCATGGATGGACATTTTGGTCAGCATGGACCAGTTTGGGCTGGACGGCCTGTCTCCGTTCTGTCAGACTCTACGATCTATGACATTATACTTACCTGAGTGGGACCTCATGTTGGTTAAGTGAGAGGTGCAGGCTCTAAATGAACTGTCACTGCCTCAATGTGCGGTCGGTGTTTGATCCTGCACTGAACGTCATGTTGTTCACAAACCACACTTTGATAGAGTTTGCCATTCCCATCAACTTCTGACCTTAATACAGAGCACTAGCCTGCCTTCTGGGAGATACTTCCTTGAGTCTTGGTACAAACCGTCCGCTGTCCATCTTCACTTTTAGCAAACCATGTTATCGTTAACGTAACATGTGTGCACCATTAGCAATGGAGCCAGAAGGAACAACATGGACCAGTCTGTCTGTGCAGTCTATGCTTCATTGGTTTGCAATTTTGGAGCTTCAGTGACATCCTACTTTGTGTTACAGTCTGAAGGGGCTGAATATTTTCTTCTCTTCATGCATTAGTGTTTAGAGGGGCTGAAAGTCCTCCTTTTGGTCCCAGGGGAAAAGGTTCACTGACATTATTGGATGACCCTTGGTTCCTGCTTACCAGCGTGATGTACTGACTGAGCTCATTATCTTCCTGTGAAATAGCAGACAGGCAGTGGCATGGAAGAACACAGCAAGTCAGGCAACATTGAGTTCTCCTATTTCAAATAACCTGCTTTCCCATCTCCCAACTCCTTTCCTACCCCATTCCCCTCCCTTTCATTCTAGCTACCCTTCTTTCAGATTCAAGTGAATTCAGTCTTCCCATCGTCCAACCCAGTGGTATCTCTTTATTTGTGTTCATCTATCCACACCTCACCACCCTGCCTCCTCCTCTCTCGTCCTGCATCTTTATTTGTAGCTCCCTTACCCCAACCCAGTCCTGAAGAATGTTTATTCCCCAAGCAGTTGACTCTCTACCTCCTGATGCTGCCTTGCTTGTTGCGTTCTTCCAGCCTTCTGCCTGTCTACTTTGCATTTCAACATTTGCTGGTTACTTTTCAAAATCTCTTCCTGTGTAATAGGCTGGAGAAAGCGAAAGACCAGTGTCTGTTCTTATCCAATAGATTTGTTGGGCTGAATGGTTTTCTCAAATTCCGGACAAATCAGCTTGAGATGTTGCATGAACTTCTTTTTTTTAAACCACAGAAATGTGCAGGGTCTGGTCGCACTGTCACATGAATGTTGCCCAAACTTTAACTGCACGAGCTTGAATGTTGTCCAGGTTTTGACACTTCAGCACCTGAGGAAGTGACACACTGTTCTGAACATTGTGTGATCTTCACTGAACATCCCCATCTTTGATGGTATGACGGAGGGAAAGAATTGATGAACAAAATGCAATTGTTTGTGCCGATAACGTTTCCCTGAGGATCACCCACAGAGATATCCAGGGACTGGGGGGATTGGTGTCCACCAGCCTTACTGTGTTCTGAATGACCCAGCCAATGGGGCGTTTTGAATTGATTCACATTAAGTTCAATTTCGTTCAGTCTCTTTGACAAATTACTCATTCAAATCCTGCCGTGATGTCAGGGCCAGTGAATCTGACGCTGTGTTAATGTTGTTGCCATGTTCATGTCAATAAGTCACGGTATATGTGTGGAGAGTGTTTCCTTCTCTCAGTGGGAAGTAACTCTCTACCCCAGGCAGTTAGCGATAGCTACATCATTGAAATGTTTGGGAGCACAGCGTGGTGTTAATGAAAATTGATACGTCAGAAAGCTGAATGCTACAAAGAATTAAGCATGAAAGAGAAATTGCGTTCGAGAGCGGATCAGCTGTGCCCTTCCTTTCAGGAAGGGCAGGTTTAAGGGGCCATATAGTATCGTCTTATTCCAGTTTGCTCCATTGTCCAGTCACCTGGTGGCCTCTTCCATTTCTTGTGTTACGAACTTGAAGTAGTTGAATAGACTGCATGATCTACTCTGGGTACAGTTTTACAGGTTCGAGT
Source organism: Hemiscyllium ocellatum (assembly GCF_020745735.1). Taxonomy (NCBI): domain Eukaryota; kingdom Metazoa; phylum Chordata; class Chondrichthyes; order Orectolobiformes; family Hemiscylliidae; genus Hemiscyllium; species Hemiscyllium ocellatum. The sequence continues at coordinate 168,344 of NW_026868055.1, read as the reverse complement.
GGCTGACTAGCCTCCTCCTGTTACTGTGTATTCGTGTCCAGGGCCTGAAAAGCACCATCCTGTTCTTGTGTAACTGAAATCCATATAGACTAAATCTACCGCACTTGGAGAAAGTAAGCACTGCAGATGCTAAGGATCAGAGTCGAAAAGTGTGGTGCTGGAAAAACACAGCAGACCAGGCAGCATCCGAGAGGCAGGAAAATTGATGTTTTGGATATTCCTGATGAAGAGCTAATGCCAGAAACGTCGATTCTCCTGCTCCTCCGATGCTGTCTGACCTGCTGTATTTTTCCAGCATCACACCTTTCGACATCTAATGGCCAGACCGAGTCAACTTTCCTGGTAACGTCATCATAGAATTTTAACAAATTCGTCAGTTGCGAACTTCCACTCATAATGTCATGCTGACTATTCCGAATCAAATTCTATTTTCAAAATGCATGTACGTCTTATCCCTGAGAATCTTCTCAAGTAATGTACAGATGTTAATCTTCCCGGTCTATAGTTTCTAGACATTTGATTTTTTTAGTCCTTCTTGAATACGCTACAACATCTGTTATCCTCTAATCTTCAGGAATCTCACCTGTGGTTAATGATGATCAGATTTATCAGCCAGGGTCCCCGCAAATTCTTCTCTCCCCCCTTGCAGTGTTCTTGGATTTATCTGTTAAGGAACATGAGATTTATCCAACTTCAAACATTCTAGTATATTGAAAACCTCACCTACTGTGATATGGAGTGTCCCTAAGATATCACCACTAACTTCCCCAAATTCCCAAGTATTCATGTCTTTCTCCAGGAGAAATAAATGTTGAGGACATCGTCCATCTCTTATGCTTCCACGTATATATGTTCAGATTAGTCATTGAGGGTCCTATTGTATCTGTAGTTAATGTTTTTCTTTTAATATTCGTAATGACCCTATTTGGATTCACCCTGATCTCCTCAGCCAAGGCTATCTCACAGCCCTTTATCACACTACTGATTTCCTTCTTCAATAAACTATAGTATCCCCTGTATACCTCCAGTGATTCCCCTGATCCCGCCTGCCTGGACTTGAGGCAGACCTCCACATTCTTTTTTGGGCAAAGCCTCAATATCTCCTGTCTTCCAAGGTTTCCCAGTCCTGCCAACTTTCCTATCACCCTCACAGGAACATGAAGACCTTGAACTCTAGCTGACTCACTGCTAAAGGCTTCCCACTTGCCAGAGGTCCCTTTGCCTGCAAACAAACTACTGCAATCCAACCTGGCAAACTTCTAATTAAGTCTAAATTCACCTTGCACAAATTTAGAAATTCAATCTGTGGACAGGTTTTTTTTTCTTCTCCATAGCTATTTTAAAATTAATAGAACTATGGTCACAGGTCCCAAACTGCGCATCCATTGTCACCTCACTCACCTTTCCCTGCCCTATTTCCTAAGAAAAGTTCAAATTTTGCCTCTTCTCGATTCGGACCCATCCACATACTGCTTAAAGAAACTTTCCTGACGCACTTAATGAATTCCATCTCATCAATCCCTTAATGTTCTGGCAGTCCCAGTCGGTGTTATGAAAAGTAAAACTCCTATTATGATAACCCTATTGTTCCTGCAAGTCTCCCCAAGCTCTCTACACATTTTTGTTCCTCCAATTCCTATTGACTATTTGGGGGCCCATAGTAAAACCCCAATAATGTCACCATCCACTTCTTATTTCTTAGTTCCACCCGCAAAGTCACACTGATTGATCTTTTAGTTCTTTCATCTCTGATGTTTTGTGATACTCCCTTTAATCAGAAATGCACATCCCCCTTCCCTCTTTCCACCATTTCTGTCCTTCCTAATGCAATTTACCCTGGTACTTTAAGCTGTCAATCCTATCCGTCCCTCAACCATATTTATGTAATAGCTATACTATCCCAGTCCCACTTACCTATCCATACCCGGAGTTCATTGATCTTACCCATCATTGAAGCAAATGCAATTTAATCCAACAGGCATTCCTTGTCCCCGTCTGGTTCCAGCCTGACCTGTCTTTTAACATTAAAAATCTTGATTACAGTATCTCTTTCCAGCTTCGCACTTGCCTCCCTGCTCTTGAGGATACCACCTCCAGCCAATCTCGTTTCAACTCGTCCTTGTAGCACGAGCAAAGCTGCTCCGGTGCATGTGCAACCTGTCCCTCTTGAACGGGTCACCTTTGTAACAGAAAAGATCCTAATGATCTAAAAATCTGAATCCCTACCCCCGCCCCAATTCTTTAGCCACATATTTATTTGCCATATTCTCCTATTTTTACCTTCACGAGCTCATTACACTGGAATTAATCAGGAGATTATCACTGACGAGGTCCTGGGTTTTAACATTCCTCCTCGTTCTCTGTAATAACTCTGTAGGACCTCATTCCTATATCTACCTCTGTCATTTGTGCCAACGTGCACAATGACTTCTGACTGTTCAGCCTCCCTCTTGAGAACGTTCTGCAGTCGCTTGGAGACATCCTGTCCTCTGACACCTGAGAGGCAACACATCATCCTGGATTCCGTTTTGAGGCCACAGGATCTCCGATCTGTCCCCCTAACAATCGACTCTTCTACCTCTAAGACCCTGTTTATCTTTATCATTTCCTGCTGTGCCCCAGCGCCAGTTGTACTGCAACCAACCTGGCTACTGCTGCTTTCTCTTGAACGATCATTTCCCAACACCCACCCACTCCCCCAACCCCAAAATCAATATCCAGAATGGTATTTTTTTTTCAAGGGGAATAGCCAGAGGGAATTTCTGCACACTCTGACTACTCCCTTTGCCATTCCTAATTGTCGCTCAGCTACTCTCTGCCTGGAATACCACAGGAAGCAAGGAACGCCTGTTGGATTAAATAGCGTTTATTTAAAGGCAACAGGGCTGACAATTCAGGCAGATGAACTCAGGGCATGGATCTTTACACGGGACTGGGATATAACAGTCATTGCAGAAACAGGCTAAGGGAGGGATTTGGGTGAGACCAAATCACTAAAGCTCTTATGCATGAAGTCCTCAGTATCTCGGATGACCCTGAGAGCAGCCAGCTACAGCTCCCGAACACTTCCCATACACGTGTAGCCATCAGGGACAGTGAAAGTCTCCCTGAGCACCCACATCCCGCAGGTAGAACATGTGACTGCCCTAACTGCCATCTCGACTGCTGTCAGACGAGCATTAAAGGGACTTTACCTGAGCTTACCTGCACTTTTTGCTGAGCTGCTGCTCATTGAAGCCTCTCGAATCAAAGAATTACTAACTACTCTGCTACTTACTTCATGTCAATCGACCACTCCACTTTATGTTTTGGTTAGGGAAGGATTGAAACACTTAGTTTTATTTCAAAAATATACTTTATTCATAAAATATTTTGATGATCTATACAATTGATGATGCAAAACATATGTACACATTGAATTTCTTTAGATTCAGAGATTGGAATTAATCCTTCGTATATACAATTCTGTTCGTTTACCATCCATATATTTTGCTGAGATGTCAGCTGAGCCCACTTATTGAGTGGGCCCCCTGTTCTTCTTTAGTGGACAGACATTACACGGTGGTCTTTTCCCCACCGTGACTTGGTGGCAGCTGCCCCAAGATTCAGCACGTCCCTCAACACGTAGTCCTGGACCTCGGAATGTGCCAGTCTGCAACACTCAGTCGGGCTCTACTCCTTCAGCTGGAAGATCAACAGGTTTCAGACAGACCAAAGAACTTCTTAGACCGAGTTGATGATCCTCCAGGCACAATTGATATTCGTCTCAGTGTGCGTGCCGGGGAACAGGCCAGAGAGCATGCAGTCCTGTGTCACGGAGCTGTTCAGAACAAACCTCAACAAACACCACTGCATTCCTCTCCAGACTTCCTTTCCATAGGCACATTCCAGAAGGAGGTGTGTGACAGTCTCATCCCTCCACAACCGCTTCGAGGGCAGCGTGGGGTGCGGCTGAGAGTCCTGGCCTGCATAAAGGATGTCACAGGCAGAGCCCTTCTCAACACCAGCCAAGCCATGTCTTGGTGTTTGTTGGAAATTTCTGACGATGAAGCATTCTGCCAAATGGTTTTGACAGTCTGCTCAGGGAACCGCTCGATCAGATTCGCCCTCCCCTTTTCCAGAAGGATCTCAAGGACACTATGTGCTGACCACTTCCTGATGGACTTGTGGTCATAGGTGTTTTTCTTCATAAATTTCTCCACGAAGGGCAGGTGATATGGAACCGTCCAACAACTTGGAGCATTACACGGCTGCGAGGCCAGGCCGATCCTTTGCAACACCGGGGAATCTCAGTACGCAGTGACACTTGGTGTTTGCGTACCAGTGATCCACGCACAGCTTGATGCAGCCACACACAAAGGTGGCCATCAGGATGAGGGTGACATTGGGCGTGTTTTCTCCCCCGTTGTCCAAATCTTTATGTATCGAGTCCACCTTTGATCTCCATATAAAATGGAAGATGGCCCGGGTGACTGAGACGGCCCTGGTTCTTGGAATAGGCCAGACCTGTGCCACATATAACAGCAATGACAGTGCCTCACATCTGAAGACTAGGTTTTTTTCCCGCGGTGGAGAGCGACCGGAGCTTCCATCTGCCCAATTTCTGCCTCACTTTCCTGATATGCTCCTCCCAATACTTGGCACACGGCCCAGCCCCTCCGAATCGAATACCCAGCACCTTCAGATGGCCAGTCCTGACAGTGAAGGGGATAAAGGATTGACTCGGTTTACCTTGGCCCCCAAGGCCCGTTCGATCTGGTCACATATGCACATGTGTCTGTTCACGGACATTGGTTCCAAGCAGAAAACGGCGAGGTCATCCATGTACAGGGAGGTCTTAACCTGTAGGCCCACACTGCCATGAATAGTCGCCCCTGTCAGGCTTGCATCCTTCCTGATTGACTCGGCAAACTGTTTTAGGCAGCACACAAACAAAGCAGGAGAGAGAGGACAGCCATGCCTGACACCAGATTTAATTGGGAAGCTATCTGATTCCCACCCATTGATTGAGACGGCACTGGCAATATTGGTGTAGAGTCGTCTGATCCAATGGCAGACTCCCCCACAAAGCCCATTTGGGAAAGGAAATCTCTCATATGCGTATGTGATATCCTGTCAACACTTTGTCCCGGTCCAGGCTGATGAGGCAGGTGTCCAACCCCACTGTCCTGTACGTAGGTGATCATATCGCTGAGGAGTGCGAGACTCTCAGCGATCTTCCTGCCCGGTACAGTACAGGTTTGGTCAGGGTGAATCACCAACCCAAGAACAGACCTGACCCAGATGGTGATGATTTTTTGCACGATTTTGTAATCTCCATTCAATAGTGAGATCAGTCTCCATTTTCTGATTCCCTTCCTCTCACCCTTCCACTTGTAGATGAGGGTGATGATGACTTTCCTCGTGGATTCACTGATAGCAAATGCCAGAAACATACAGACATACACCTTCAGCAGGTCCTGAACAATCACGTCACACAGAGCAGAATAGAGCTCGACGAGTAAGCCGTCGCTTCCGAGAGTTTTATTCTTTTCAAAGGACTTGAGTTCCTTGGTCAGCTCATCCAGAGATTATGGCTGGTCCAGCCTCTCGCGTGTTCTGTCTTCTAAGACCTCCGTGATAGAGGACAGGAATGATTCGGAGGCCACGCTGTCGGTTGCCTTCAAGTTATACACACCGGCATTGAAGGATTTGCTGATCCTCATGGAGTCAGCATGAGATGACATTAGTGAGCCATCTTCTTCCTTCTTTGTGCACCTTCTGGAAGAAGAAACGTGAGCACTTGTTGTCCTGCTCCACGGAGTGGACGCTGGACTGGAAGATTATCTTGGAGGCCTCTGAGGCAAAGAGCGAAGCTTGCTGGCCCTTCATCACCTGGAGATCCTCCATGACATTAACCCCCATCGTCTGCAGCAGGAGCACGTTCTGCATTCCTCCCTGGAGTCGGGACAGTTTTGCCCGCTTCTCTCATGCCTGCTGAACACCTTTGACGGTGAAGAAACTCTTGATGTTCCCTTTTACTGTTTCCAACCAATCCGCTGGAGACTCAAAGAGGAGCTTCATGGTCCTCCAACCTGCGTAGTTCCTCTTGAGGTCCTCAATGTTTCCTGGGATCAACTCCTTTGTGTTCAGCTTCAACGTTCCCTTACCAGACCGCTTCTCGTCCTGTAGGTCACAGTCGGCCAGCTGGAGGCACTGGTAAGAGCAGAACACCGGCTTGACGTTGGTGGATCTGACGGAAAATGTTCAGGACACAAATAGGTAATCTATCCATGAGCGCGCAGACCCATCTGCCCATGACAAGGTATATCTACACTGTCCTCGGTCTGGAGGGCTGCTGAAGACGTCGTGCAACCAGACATCTTCTACCGTTTCCATCGGGGCTCTGTGAATGATGTCCAGTTTACTGTTTCACCCCCCCCCCCAACCCCGCCGGATTGTCCATCTGCATCAATGATACAGTTCAAGTCTCCGGCCAGAATGACCGGACTGGACGTAGTCAGCAACAGTGGAAGCTATTGCAGGACGGCCAACCGTTCACTCTTACCCACTGAGGCGTACACATTAATCAGTTTCTTGGTAGCATTCCTGTTCCTGACGTCAGGGCGAGGAGGCGCCAGCCCAACACCTCTTAACCTCGAAGATGGTGAAATTGCCTCCTCACAACAGGCCGGAGGCGTGCATATCTTTGCCCCCCCCCCAACAAACCGACGGCCCATGGGCCCACAAGCTCGACCATCTCCTGTAGCTCGTGAGGTGCGGTGTCCCACACTCTGCAGAAACAGGACATCAGCTTTTACATTGGCTAGGAAGGCCAATGTAGAAACGCATCGCATAGCAGATTTAATGCTATGTACATTAATGCTGGCAATTTTTATACCATTTTAACCGTTTATGAGGTTACCAGTGTCCATCTGCTGTTGGTCCTGCCTCTCTGGTTAATCTGTCTGCATACCTGTGGTGTACGCGAACTGCTGGACACTCGCAGGGCTGAGGTAGCTGTCCAAATGCACGCTGCGGACATTTCCCGCTCTGGTGTCATTAGGCTGGGACCAGGGTCCACACAGTCCATGTCTCTGCCTGACCACAGGGCTGTCAGAGGATCGCTGCTCCCAGTTACCTGGAACTGTGGGGCGTTGGGTACCTCCTGGTCCTCACTGGGTGGGGATTGGTCTTTACCAGTCCCCACAGAGGGTTCGTCTTTTCCTGTTTGGGGGGTGTGCCGCCCTCCTTTCTCCCCATGGCGCTTTGTCTCTTCTTCTAGTGACGACCCTCCTTACACCCGTCCTCATTATCCGAAGAGCTGGCCATATACTCTTCATGCAGGTGTTGTTTCCCGCTTTGCTGGGTGGTTTTGGGGAGCTCCTCTGCCCCCTTGTTTCCCTCCTCTTCCATTACCTCTGTATGTCCTGTAAGACCTTGGATTGACTGTTGCACCTCCCCACTGGCTGCCGCCTGATACACTCCAGCCTGTTCTTCCTTGTGGGTTCCACCAGACACCATTCCTCTGCTGTTTCGTGATACCTTTCTGGTCTTTTGCGGTCCAAGGTTCATGTTGCCATCTCCGGCCATCTGTGCATAGGTGGCAGTCGCTCATCTTGGGCAGGCCTAGTACACGTGTTCCATCTCTCCACACAGATTACAGTTCTCGGCCTCTTTGCATTCCTTGGTTGGGTGACCATCCTGCCTGCAGTTTCGACAAATAGTCAACTTACAGTCTGCTGGCATGTCTACAGTCTACAGCTTCGGCACACTTTCGGCTGCCCTGCATATATCATGTAACCCTCCGATTGCAAAGGATGATGTTCCCATTGGCATCGACACTTAGGGTAACCCTGACCTGTAGCTTGCTGGTCCAGATGCTGAATGGGTCGATCACATCAGTGCTATCTCCCTCGACCTGGATGTATCTTCTCAGGAAGTTCAGGACATCAGCTGCCGGACGTGGGGTTTGTATATATGAATCATAACAATCCTACTCCTCTTTGCAGGAAGTACACACAACGGGCCCACCGACAAGATGGAAAACAGAGGCTCCCCTTCCTTCTCTTTGAACACCTTCAGGAGCTGCTCGCACTGCTTCATGCTCCTGAAAGTCACATCGAATTAGCCTGCCCCAGGGAAATCCTGCAGACAGGACACGTTTGCTGCATCAAACTCGCAGCACACGAGCAGAATCTTCTTGAGGAACACCGTCCATCCATCGGTGTACGTTTCTCCACCTTCTTTACAGTAACCCTGACTGTGTTGTGAATGCCTGGCCTGGGCTGCGAGTGTCTGCTGAGGCCATAGCTCCTAGGTTGGCTGATCTCTGAACTGGCATTAGGCTGAAGCCAGCATGAAGACCCACCAAGAGCAGGTCAGCACAACCAAACAATCCACCAATCACAAACCAGCGATGATCTCAACTAATTCTGATGATTCGCAACTCGACACCCGTTCTAATAAAAGCAGATGCTTCATCCTAGACTCGTCTTATGAAAGCCATCTTTTGATCATCCCCTACAGTGATGGAATGTTTAGGCCTTAAGCACTCCTAAACACCACGCCCATGCTTGGAGGGAGTGTTGCTGAGGTCTTCATTCTGATAGTGGTGACTGTGCTGATGCAAACCTTCACCCTGACAGCCAATCCGCATTGTTGCAGTCCTCTGGTCTTTGCTGTCGCTTAGTATTGCATTTATTAATTCCTTGAATCTATTGACTTCATTCCAAACTGTGTCTCACTCCAGAGGGAGAGATGCTGATGTTCCAGTGAATACAGGTTATTAAAAAAGGTTTACCATTAGACATAGAACAACAGCATGCCCATCCGCTCACTGAGTCTGCTTTTCCTTTCAATTAGGGTACATTTGTTCTGATAACCCCATTCCACTTTCCTGCATTTTCCCCATAATCCTTGTTTAAAAATCTGTCCATCTCAGCCTTGAAGATATTGAGTAATACAGCCTCAACAGCCTTCACAATTTTCTACAATGGTTTCCCTCCCATTGATGTGAGACTTGGTCGTCTTTAGTCCCCGTGGTTTTTTTTCTAGCACTTTGAGTGGAAGTTGAACTTACATTAGATGTTGTCCTGTTTAATCACACCTCCTCTGTGGCCAGAGGCAAAGCAAAAAAAAGGCACAAAGTTTAAGAGCCTGTAACCTCCTCCGTCATCTAACACACCAGTCTAATTTGCAGTTCATCCAGATCTAGAGATTAGCCCACTTTTTGTCCTGCATCAACTTCCAATTCTTCCTCAGCATCTGTGTCAATTTGCTCAGAGGCACACTGTCAGGAACTGACAGTGAATCCAGAAACTGCTTCTCCAAAGCAAAGACCGATATGTCGTACGTGTTTAACATATTCTCTGCACAGGCTGCTTTCTCAGTCCCCAATACTCCCCATTCTGTCTCTTGTTACTCTCTTACCCTTAATACACCGATACAATGTCATTGAATTCTTGAAAATATTGCTGGCTAATGTTTTTATCATTCACCTTTTTGCTCTTCAACTTACTTTCTTGTGTTTATCCCAATACATTCACTACACTTCTGGGACCTCCATTCACTTGCTCACTTTAGACCTGTTTTTAGCGTCTCTATCGTTTTAATTCCATTCTGAATATTTGTACACCTCCAAGCTTCTCCTATCTTGTTTTCCTAAATTTTATCTTCAGTGTAACAAGTTGTGGTGACATTGTCATCGATTCCATTTTGAGAAGATGACCCCCACCCCCACGCTTTCTGCTGCAGTTTTACCAAGAAGGAACTGTACTGTTGCCTGATCCTGACTTATTGTTAATTCAATCTGCCTCAGCAGTCCAAAAACCTTTTAGTTTTTGGAGCTTTTTCTTTTGGCCTTTTCCTTAACATGCTAAAAATTCATGAGTAACAGTCACTGATGCTACAATGTTTTCCTAATCCTGCATTCAATAACTAACTGGCTTCGTTCCCCATAGTGATGCCCAGCACGACACCGCCCATTGTTGTATCTGTTCCATGGTGATGTAAGAAGCTCTCGGGATTAAATTTCAAGACATCTTCCCCATCTTAAAAAGTTATCACTGTCCTAATGAATATTTGGAATTGAAATACCTTAATATAATAATCCTACTTTTGTATTTATACACTTCAGAAAATTGGTTTATATCTGCTCCTGTATTTTATTTTATCTGGGGGTCTATAATATATGTGTCTGTCATGGTTTTGATCCTGAACACTGCACACAACGCGTCGTTAGAAGATCCTTGCAAGGTATCGTCCCTCCTTCCTTCAGTCATTGATTCCATAATTAACAATGCCATCCCAACTCCTCTTTTATCCCTCACCTGCCCTGCCTCTCGTTCTTGTACCACAAAATATTGAGTTGTCAGCCTTGACCTCCCTCAGGCACGTCTCAGTGATGGCAAAAATATAACACTTCCACATGTCACCTCGATCCATTTTCACATCTATCTATTTGAAAATATTGCCAGCATTAAGCGAAAGAACATCCAGCCTGGAATATAACACCTAGAATACTCTGTAACTCAGAGTTCTTCAGTCGTTTACTGTTTGTTATCAAGCTGCATTATTCATGAACCAAAACGTTTGCTCTGGGACTGTTGATTTGTCATTTCTTTTTAAATTAATGTATTCATCAAATGCAAGATTCTAGAACTGAACAGTCAGCCCCACATACAAGGAATCCCTGGTGGTTAATTCCTTGTGTAGTGTGCAGAGGAGTCAGCCCTCAATAATGGAAAAATGAGGACAGAGTTCCTGGAGATTAGTGTCTAAAAGCGTGGCGCTGGTAAAGCACAGCAAGTCAGGAAACATCCCGTGCAGCCAGAGAGTGAAAACTACGGGCAGACGTCCATCATCAGGAAGGCATTAGTGCCTTCACATTTTTTTTTTCCATTCCGTGATTCACAGGATATTGTGAACTGTATTTGCTCGGTAGGGCAGCCCTGAAATGGAAATCAGTCAATCAGTCAGTTGGTTGGGCAGGGAGTAGACAAAGTGAGGTGAAGTGCAGATTGGTTGAAGTACAAACATAAGGACAGATAAATCCTCTGGGCCAGACAGGAAACACCCAAGGTTATCATAGGAAGTGGCGCCTTAGGCCAGGATTTTTTCATCCTCAATGTCCACTGAAATACTGTCAGATGACTTGTGGAGGTGGGGGGTGGGAGGGAGCGACAACTGTGAATCCCTTGTTCAGGAAAGGGAATAGAGATAATCCTGGGAATTACAGTATTGGGTAAAGTATTGGAGAGGATTCTGAGAGACAGAATTTGTGATTACTTGGCAAATCATAGTTTGATTTGAGATCATGCCTCATACATCTTATTGAATTCTTTCAGGATGGGACAAAATACATTGATGAATTTAGAGCAGTGGATGTGATGTCCATGGATTTTAGAAAGTATTTGATAAGGCTCCCCATGGTAGGCTCATTCAGAAAGTAAAGAGGCATATGATACAGGGAAATCTATCTGTGTGGATACTGAATTGTCTGGCCAATAGAAGACAGAGGGTGGCAGTACATGGAAAGTTTTCAGCCTGGAGCTCAGTGACCAGTAGTGTTTTGCAGGGATCGGTTCTGGGATTCTGCTGTTGTTTGTGATTTTTACAAATGACTTGAATGGTAAAGGGTAAGGGTGCCTTAGTAAGTATTATGAAGTAACAAAGATTATTGGAGTTGTGGATAGTGTGGAGGGCTGTTATGGGTGTAATGGAACATTGATAGTATGCAGATCTGGGCTGATAAATGGGAGATGGAGCTCAACCAGAATAAGTGTGGAGTGATTCATTTTGGAAGGTCGAATTTAAATGCAGAACATAGGATTAAAGGCAGGATTCTTGGCAGTGTGGAGGGCCATAGAGATCTTGTGGTCCATGGCATAGCATCCTCAAAGTTGCCACCCAAGTTGATAAGATTGTTCAGACGTGTTGTGCTCTGATTAGCCGGGGGATTTAGTTTAGCAGCCACGAGGTTTTTCTACAGCTGAAAAAAGATCTAGTGAGACTAGATGTAGAATATTGTGTACAGTTCTAGTTACTTCTTTACTGGAAAGACGAGGCTTTGGAGATGGCGCTGAGGAGATTTACCAAAATGCTGCCTGGACTGGAGGGCATGTCTTACAAAGAAAAGTAGAGTAAGCTAGGGCTTTTCTCATTGGAGCAAAGAAGAATGGGAGGTGACATGGTAAATGTGTGCAAGATGATGTGAGGCATAGATAGAGTGGATAGCCAGAGACTTTTCCCATGGTGGAAATGGCTGTCTCGAGGGGGCATAATCTTAAGATGATTGGAGGAATGTTTAGGTGAGATGTCAGAGGTATGTTGTTTACACAGAGAGTGGTGGGTGCGTGGAATACACTGCCAGCAGCGGGAGTAGAATCAGCTGTATTAGGGATATTTAAGCGATGATTGGATAGACACACGAATGATAGTACAATGAAGGGTATGCAAGTTAGTCTGATCTTCGAGTAGGATAAAAACTTGGCAGGACGTCACGGGCCAGAGTGCTGCACTGTTCCATGTTTCCTGTTTCACCCATCTGGTGGATTCTCATCAATTGTTGACCGTGTGAGGGAATGGTGTGTATGAGATCAGGAAGCTGGGAGGGGCGTTAGCCCAAAACGTCCAGTTATGGAGCGTACTGTCACCTGATTGCTCGTACAAAATGTGTGTGTGATAACATACACCAGACAGAAGCCGCCAAGTTCAGTTATTAACATGATTCTTGACTTGCTATTTGCTGGTGTTTTCTTCAGATATAATCAGATGTTTGCTATGTTTCATAAATTGGTCAAAAATAAGGTGTGAGCTATGATCATTCAACTGAGCTATAATCTCTGAAAACAATTAGATTGTGTTTCTATATTTATGGAACTAAAATATAAGCTCCTGTCAAAATTGTCTAACACAGAAGTAAAGAACGTACATTTTATTTTATATCAGAAAAAACAAAATGGTATCTATATATCTTGGTGATCAGAATTACATATTCAATGTCAGGATTCAAAACAATGCATCGTGACTCCAATACTTTGAAATTGGTTTGTTTCTGAATGATTACATGTTCAGAGTGAGCAAACGATTGAACAATCAAATAGAATTAGCGTTCTTATACATTCACATATAATCAGTCAGTTTAATTTCTCACTGAAATGTACAAGCTTCAGCTACTTGCCAGCAGTTTAGAAATGGTAATAATTCAGCATGCAATGTGAATATTAATCTAAATAAATGATCTGTGTTATCATATTTTAGCAAACAATAAGTTGAAAACTTTCAATTTTTAGAAAGTATGAAATTTGATAATAAATGTGGACAGTGAAAAAAATGATGAACGTATTATCATGTGACTGAAAAATCAGACATTTTCAAAGAGATTTGTGCAAAAATGATAACATATTTGGTTTAGCAATTGGAATACAACATTTAAAGTAACCATGTTCTGAGTAACAATTAGATTTCATAATGAAGTTGACCTTGCAATATTTGCATTTAAATGCTTATGCTGCATCAAATAATCAAATGTTTGCGGGACTTTACAATGGGAAATAACCTGATACTTACTTTTATTCGCATCTGACACATGACAGAGTACAAAAGTTAAAGTACAGGTGGAGACCATTTGCCACTGTGTGTGCATCAGCTTCAGAAATATCTCCCAAGTCCCTCCCATTTGCTGACCATATCGCTGTGGCCAATAAAATTCAAAATTTCCAAATATATCTAGTTCTCCGTTGCATCTTCATCCACAACTCTCCCAGGCAGTGCATTCCAAATCCAAACAACTCTCTCAATAAATAAGTTTTTCCTTATTTCACTCCTCGCTCTATTGCTCTATTGCTGTCAGCCTTGAAATTAGAACTCATGTGTTCTTGTTTTACTCTGCAACTTTTTTTTCCTTAATTTTGAACACCGCAATAAGTTCATATCTTTGCCTGTTCTGCTCCAGGAAGAATAAGCCAAATGCCCTGCCAGAACTGTAACAAGCACTACATCCGAAAAACAAGCAGGAAACTAGCCACCCGGATGCATAAACATCAACTCACCACAAAAAAGATATGAGGAGAAAGTGAGGTCTGCAGATGCTGGAGATCAGAGCTGAAAATGTCTTGCTGGAAAAGCGCAGCAGGTCAGGCAGATCCAAGGAACAGGAAAATCGACGTTTCGGGCACAAGCCCTTCATCAGGAAGGGCTTGTGCCCGAAACATCGAATTTCCTGTTCCTTGGATGCTGCCTGACCTGCTGCGCTTTTCCAGCAACACATTTTCTGCACAAAAAAGATATGACCCACTATCACTAATATCCTTATACAGATGAGGAAGTACACAACTTTGACTGGGTCTGCACATCCATTTGAGGAAAAGCCAGAGACAGGCAAAAGAATTCTGACACATGTGTCATTCCAATTGGTTCTGCATCAACAAACATTTCGATTTTGACTCCATGTACCATTCTTTGAGAAAAAATGTACCGGAAATAACATCACCAACACAAGAAATGGCATCATCACCTCAAGGAAGCCAAAACACTTAAAGTAGAAAGTGGGACATAACACCAGCGCTTCACCGGAGCTCACTGATAATGTTCCCTAGTATGGTGATGAACCTCATGATACTGAACTCTTCAGCCCTGCCAGCAAACAGACATCCTGAATAAACCCGATTTCTCTCATCATTCCTTGAACTAAATCCTTCATTCCAGTTTTCATTCTGTTTGTTTATAAGGTCATTGGTATTCTTCTGCAAAGTAATGTTGTGTCTGTCTGTGTGTGTGAATGTCAGTGCGTATGAGAGAGACAGAACAATCGTCTGTAATCTCTGAATTACTCCCCGTGCCATGTGGAAAAGAGATAAGGGTTAGGAAGGCAGTATAACTTAATATATTGCTCATAAACTAGAGCAGATGTGAGCATTTCAGATTTTTGGATCATTGGGATCCGTTTCAGGACAGGTGGGACCTGTACAAGAAGGACAGGACAGAACTGGAGGAGCACCAACATCCATGTGGCGAGGTATGCTAGTGCAAGTCGAATAGATTTAAACTGAAAAAAGGAGGATGGGAACCAAAGCAGCTAGTCAGAAACTGAGCAGAATGTAAAGGTGAATAGTACATCAGGCAGGGCCAGTCTAATGATCATGCTGAGGGAAGGAATCATGTCAGTTCAAAATGTAATATGGAAGTTGGAATTAGTGATAGAGATGAGACACGGTTTTTTTTTCAGGGATTAACAAATAGGGATGGAGAGTGTGAGGAATGTGAGGGATTGAGCTGTGTGAGATCAGGAAGACGGTGCACAAGAAAATATTAGATGAGAAAGAGTTTGGGGTGGAGTGGGGTGGGGGATGCTCTGGTGAATAATTGGAATTTATCATGCTTTAGAGAAATAGCACCCTTATAGCAAGACGTCTGTATTATATTGAAGGAAAAGCTGCGTTCATGATATTGCTGTATTTATAATAATGGTGGAAAACAGCTGGAATAATGTCAGTGCTGTTGTTGGGCAATACTTGTACTGAGCATTTGAATTATCCTGAATGTTCCTAGAGATGACTGGTCTGCCCTGGTTTGAGTAGGTGCTGAAGCTACGTGCGATGATGCTGGTTTGTAATATAGCAACTTATCCAGTACAGTCAAAGGAACAAACCAGCAATTGCCATTGCTTATTGCTTCAGAATATATCAGAGTATTCAAGGCTGTCACAGCATAGAATCATGCAACGAAAAGCAGGCCTATCACGTCTGCACCCGCAAGTGCATAAATAAAGTCTTTTTAATCGTCTGTGAGATTATCTGCATCACCCTCCTCGGCAATGCATTCCAGACTCATACCACCCTCTCAGTTCAAAACAGACTCCACAAATCCTCTCTCAATCCCCTGCCTTTCAGTTTAAAAGTGTGTCCCTTTGTTTTCGATTCTTCAAGTAAGGCAAACAGCTGCTGACTGTTCATCCTCTCCATTCCCCTTATGCTCTTGTACACCTGTACCAAGTTCTCTCCTCAACCTTCCCTGCTGCAAAGAAAACACGAGCAAATCTAGCCCTCCCCATTCACAGCTTGAGTGCTCACTTGTCTTTTTACTTCTGCCGTGCATCAACCCACATTTATCAGTGTTAAATTTAATCAGCTGTTGACCTATATATCTGAATAATCGGTTTAATCTTCCTGTAGCTTAACAGTTTCCACCTCACTGTGAACCACCCCGCTCATCTTTGTGTCATCCCCAACATGATTTATCATTCCACTGCTCCTATCTTCCACATTCTCACCATCGTCATTCATGAATATCGCATACAAACCATGATTTCATTCCTGTACTCCAGATATTATTCATAGGAAGATTTGAGAATTCCAGTCTCTTGCTTTTCCTGTTCTGGTGAATTTACAGAGTGATGTAGTTAAGATCTTTTATGAGGGTGCCACAAATAACATTTTCTACACAGAGTTGAATTCATATTTTACACTCTGCCCCTCTTCAGCGTTTTTCATATAGCGTTAACGAATTTAGGATAAAGTAGGGTTTGGCATCTTGAGCTGGAAGATTAGCATTTTGTGTGGCACTGTTATTTGTAACATTCCCTACAATTGCCAGAGCTGAAGATATTTTTCATCTGCAGGATGGACATGGACTCATTCATTGTTTGTTTAAATCAGCTAGTGTGATTACGATAAATATTCAATTAAATTCTATGTTACGGACAAACTGAAAGAGAGCAAATCATATTCTCATGTCGACCTTGAATTGGAAGCAAATACATACCGTAAAAATATTCAAAACTGTTGAAGCATCACACTGGAGGAGACAAAAAAACATGTCGTCTGCACTTGATGGAGATATCGAAATATAGATTACATGTACAATCTAAACAAGTATCGAATTATAGAAAATAAAGTGCAAGAAATCTTTTCTTAATCTTCAATGGAAACCAGAACTCGATTTTCCTGAACAGTGATGTTTTCTCACCCAATCTCACTTCCCCCAAAAACAAGCTTTTCCCTGTTACTAAAATTTCATCAAGCATTCGTCCTTCTCCTTCCTACACTTTCCTTAAAATCCTACATCCTTGCGCTATTTCTTCTGCTGGTACATTCTCTTCCACTGACGATCTCCATTCACACCCTTCTGCTGCTCCCACTGTAAGTTACACCAATTTCCCAGTTACTCCAAATTCTTATGGCCATCCCTTTCCCTTTTTGCTTTCCAACTGGGATAATGGGAGCTGCTGGTTTCTCTGCTGCTATTGGTCATCAGTGAATTATAAGATTGAGACGATCAATGTCCAATACGAACAGACAATAATGTGTGTCTGTCACTGTCTGATGCATCGTACACAGGATGGTTTTGTTCCCCAGAGTACAGAGTGGAGTGTCACAGCGCTTAAACAAACAGCCACATCACAAATAGAACAAACCTGTCCTCAGAATCAGAAGTCCATGTATCAGTTTTCCTTTAAACATTGTGAAGAGAGTGAACACATTGTTCAAGCAAGACGTGTTCGATCCTTTTGCTCTTTATTATTTTAACTGATTTTCCAATGTCATTTGCGTGAGATCCGAGTAATGGCCCTTTCATCAAAGTAGTATTTGGCTCATGTGGCATGAGGGACCCTCAGTAAACTGTGCTCCATGTGTATCGAAGCAAATTCTGTGCTGGTAAATTCCTCACTGTACAATGACACCTTCCCCAGAACTATTGGGAATGACAAATAAACTCTGCCCTTGCCAGTGCCTTCCAAAACCATGGATACATTTGTCCTGTTAATGACATCAAGATATATTATGTTTTTCTACAGTTTGGTCAAAACTCTCAGAAAAGACAGAGCTTGCAGGTTGAGTGCCACCCCAGTGAAATCAGTACGTTTCAATACGGTTGTGATCCCGATTATTTTCAATCAGTTACTTCCTGTGGACTGATTGTGCAATGTCAATGCCACTGAGATCAACATTTTCTCTATCCACTAGCATCACATCCAATTGGGTCAAGGCTGCAGCACTCCATTATTCTAATTTATTCCCCAGCTTATTCGTCATACTCACCAGATGTACTAGGCCCCCAATTGTAGAGATGTCCGTGATACTCTGGAACCCTCCTGTCCTCCCAAACCCTGCCCTCTGACTCCATGCCTTCCCCCAACCCACCTCCTGTCATATATTCAACAACCCTCCTGAACTTCCACTCTCTGGTACTGAATGTTCTGAACTTAACAAAGATCTTAACTTTGCCTCTCCGTGCCACCACCTAAACGAATTTCGGGCTCGATTTGATGTTGAACTGTTCTTCTGCTGCCTTCGCCTCTGTGCCCATTGTTTTGGACAAGATTCCTCTCCATGTCCCGTAGACACCGTCACCCAGCTCCAACACTCTCTCGACACCTGCACACATACCTCTACCCTTTTATATGAACTCAATCTGTTCATTAAGAACTCTAGACGTGACATTGGTTGTCTTTATTTCTCTTCTCCACCTGTCCGAATCCAACCTATCACCCTCTGAACTAACTGCACTCCATGTGCTTAGATTCAACCCTAACGGTGTTATTCAGCCTGTGCTGATAAGGGTGATGCTGCTGTAGTCTGGTGGACTAACATCTACATTGCAGAGACTGAGCACCCGCTCTCAGATGCCTCCTCCTATCTTTCCCTGGACCATGATCCCAACAAGGCAGATCAGGCCATTGTCTCAACTACGATAATTGAACACATTTTATCTGGAGATTCCCGCCCCATTTGACCTCTCCCCCATAAACGGCCCCAAGCTGATGGATGTCTGATAGCAGAGCTCGCTTTTATTTCTTCCTGATAATCACAAATAGAGCAGACCCATTGCTTCAGCCCGCTCCTGCCACACAGAGGGGGTCAATGGATACACACGTGGCGGCGTACTACCTGTTTCTTCATGGCATACAAAGGCCATTTTTTGTTCCAGTTCTATTCCAGACCCCTTTCACAGTTCTTTCTCCGAAACAAATATGTTATTGTCGCTGCTGCTTCTCTCTCTTGTCCAGAATTAGAAACGTTCATTCATTTCACTTTGAATTTGCGATTCTCCTTCACTTTCACCTGATCTATCTGTGACTCCTCTCTTCCTTTCCTAGACATCTCTGCTTTTATTTCTGTGGATAGAACAACCACTGATATTCAATATTAACCCAACGACTCCTAAAGCTATCTGGAGTATGCATCCTCACACCCTGTTTCCTGTAAAGACTCCATTCCATTCTCCCAGGTCATCCATCTCCACTGCATTTCTTTTGATGATGCCAAATTCAACAAGGACGCCTTTTAAATGCCCACAATGTTCCTCAAACACAGATTCCCCAGCGTTGTTGTCAAGTGTGTCCTCAACCGGGTCTGACTCATTTCTTGCACTTCCAGTCGCACCCTCCCGTTCCCTCCTGCAGCATAATTTCCCTTGTCTTTACCTACAATCCCACCAGCATTCACATGCAGAAGACCATCAGCCGCATCCCCCCCCCCCCCCCCCACCACAGAGATGCCACCACCAGACACATATTTGCCTCCCCTCCCTTGTCGGCCTTCTGCAGGATCCAATCCCTCCAGGACACATCTGTCCGCTCTTTATTCACTCCCAACACTCCCCACTACATGCCCACTTCACTTTCCCCTACCAAAGCTGTAACACTTCCCCATTTACTGCCCCTCTCCTCATTATCCAAGGGCCCAACCATACCTCCCAGATGAAGCATTACCTTACCAACATTTCCCACAATCTAGCCCACTACAATCGCTGCTCACAATGTGGTCGCCTCTATGCTGGGGAAATGAAGAGTAGGCTAGGTGGCTACTTTGCAGAACATATACGTTGAACATCTGCAAAAGACCCTGAGCTTCCAGTTGCCTGCCAGTTTAATAACCCATCCTATTTATTGGCCAATATCTGTATATCAGGCTTGCTGCAGTGTACCAGGAAAGCTCTGCGCAAGCTGGAAGAACAACACATCATTTTCCAAGTACCGACCCTGCAGCCCTTCATACTCAAAATCAAGTTCAATAATTTTAGGGCCTGAACTCCCCAATGTCCTTGCCCCCTACACATACGCCAGGCCTATTTCTCACATTACTCACCCTGTACTGTTAGCTACTAAAAGTCTTCATTATCAGCTATCCAGCCTCTTCTGCTTATCAACAACATTTTCCTAGATAGCAAAAGTTCTGAAGAAGTGTCACTGGACCCGAAACGTTAACTCTGATTTCTCTGCGCCGATGCTGCTAGACCTGGTGAGCTTTTTGCAGCAACTTCTACTTTTGTTTCAACATTTTCAGGCAAGTTCTCACAATGCAATACGTCAGCGATATTTAGAGCCCTGTCAAACATAGGTACTTCGTAATTTCTCATTTAATGCCCATAACAAATTATTCGAGATTCAACTGAGATAACGGCTTTGCTTTTATCAATCAGATCAGACAATTTGACACAGTTCAGAAAGAAAAAGAAATAGAAATAACTGGAGCGAAACTTTGCAGGTCTGATAACATCTGTGCAGCGATGCACAGACTTAACCTTTGATTCCAATGTGACTTTTCCGAACAGTGTCACATCATATTCGATATGTTAACTCTGTTTCTCTCTGCAGATACTTCCTCGTCTGTTGCATTTCTCCACCATTTTCAGTTTGTATTTCATATTTCCATATTCCATGTTTCGTGACAGGTGTACATGTTGAACTTGGTTATATTTGGTCAATGAGGTCCTTTCCTATTCCTATTATATTTGGTGCGTTTGTGACACTTGTAATACAGCTGAAGTCTGTTTCTTTTTGAAGTTTCAACTGAAAAAAATCTTTTTTAAAAATATCCTGCAAATCTCAGGAAAGCCACTTTGTTTGAAAAGATTTTTTTCAAGGCAGCTGAAGTTCATGAACTAATCGGAATAGATTATTGATGATGGAACACTCTGTGTCCTTCATTGATCAAGCTTATCTCCCCACTCTCCAAAACCTTTCTCTCTCTCTCTCTCTCTCTCTATATATATATATATATATATATATATTGGAGACTCAGTCCGTTGTGTTTTCCAGCTTGGAATGAGCTGTATCTCTACTGCTGTTCTCCTGTATTGTTCCCTTTGCCATTCAAATTTGTTATCAGTGTCTGTTGTAAATACAAGTATCCTGTTCGGATGTAAACAATATTATCAATCTCAACAAAACAAAGAAGAAGTTGGAGAGAAAGCTCAGCAGGTCTGGCAGTATCTGTGAAGAGAAATCGAAATTAATATTTCAGTTCCGGTAATCCTTCATCAAGCTGTATTCCCAATGATTAAATGATGTGTATAAAACATATAGTTCACTTTCTAACATTTAAAATTATCCTGTTCAATTTACATTGTCATTCAGCATTGCATCTCCCAAACGTTGGCCGTTTCCTTGTGCATTATGATTAATTCTATCTGTCAGAAAGAGTGATGAAAATTGGGGAATATCATTGTATTCCCAATGCAGGCTCCACAGCCATTGCCTCCATGTCATCCTATGTCCAAGCTAATGTCATATTCATTTCAATCTGACTCACTAATTCATAGGTCTTAATGAATAAGTTCATGGTACTTATCGTTTTTGGTTTTGGACAGAGGCCAAAAAGCGAAATAAAATACTGCTTAAGAGCAAATAAAGCTGCATTATGATGTTTGTCAATTTATATAAATAAATTACTGAGGCATATTCAGTATGAAAGTTCCAAAGTTGCCTTATCTGAACAGTGAGAGGAACATTCAGAAAAGTCCACACTTCCTAGTCCATGTACAGTAGAAGGTTTTGTTTTGCGAGTAGTGCAGGCACGTGGTCATAAATAAGAAAACAGAGATCACAGGGTGAGGGATACTAGGTTACAGCACACAGGTGGCGTGCAAAGCAAGATCGACGTTAGCACATTTATATTATTTGAAGTTAGAGAGGTAGATTCATCAGTATAATAACAGAACAGAAGAAGGTGTTTATGAACTTGATGGTGCAGGTTTTCCAGCCTAAGTAATTTCTGCCTGACAGAAAAGTTTGCAGGAGATAATTATTGGGGTGAGAGAGATCTTTGATGTTTCCAGACTTTCTGCGACAATGAGAAGCATAAATGGAGTCCATTGATGGGATGTTGGCTTCCGTGATGGTCTGGGCTGTGCACACAAATTTCTGTATGTTCTTATGGTTCTTGGCAGGGCGGTTACCATGTCAGACGATTATGCACTCGAATAGAATGCTTTCAGTTGCCAGCACAGAGAAGACTGGGACACAGGCAGTTCCAAAATAGTTTGCGAGAGAAACAGGAGGGCAGTCAGTCAAAGAGAGAAAGGAAACAAAACAAGGAAACAAACAGTCAAACGAACAGGGAGAAGGAGGGAGAGCAAACTCATGGGGACAACCAGAAAACAAGGAAAAGGAAAACACAGGGAAATGGAGTGGGAGAAACAGTGAGGAACAAAGGATATGGGATGGGGGTGTCGCACGGGTCTGGGGCTGGGGATCAGGAGAAGCTGGAGGTGAGAACCGGAAGGAGCTCGCAGTGAGGATCAAAGGGAGCTGGAGAGAGGAAAGTGAGGATTTATTGTAACCTGTACCAAGAATAGATTAGATTAGATTCCCCACAATGTGGAAACAGGCACTTTAGCCTAGCCAGTACACACCGACCCACCCAGACCCATTTCCCTCAGACTAATGCACCTAGCACTATGGGCAATTTAGCGTGCCCAATTCACCAAACCTGCACATCTTTGGAATGTGGGAGGAAACCGGATCACCCAACAGAAACCCACGCAGACACGGGGACAATGTGCAGACTCCACACAGACTGTTGCCCAAGGCTGGAATCAAACCTGGATCCCTGGTACTGTGAGGCAGCAGTGCTCACCACTGAGCCACCGTGCCGCCCTCGGTGTGTGTGTGTTTGTTTGTGTGTGTGTGTCCCTCCCTCGCTGTGTGTGCACATTAGCGCGTTTCCCCTCCCTCGCTGTGTGTGTGGGCGTGTCCCTCCCTTGCTATGTGTGTGCGTGTCCCTCCCTTGATGTACAGGCAGATGATAGTAAGAAAGGATGTACAGAACAATGGCTGTAAAACATGTCTGAGAGGCATTAGGTTACGTTGCACAGAGCGTGCGCTAGGTGAGATCAACATGAACAAGTTCGACAATATCTGCGATTAGAGAGTCCATTCATCAGTCTGACAACAGCTGGGAAGAAGCTGTTCCTGAACCTGCTGCTGCGTTTGTTCAAGCTTCTGTATCGTCTAGCCTGATGGAAGAGGTTATAGGAGATCATTACTGGGGTGGGATGGGCCTTTGATAATGTTAGAACAAAGAACAAAGAAAATTACAGAACAGGAACAGGCCCTTTTGCCTTCCAAGCCTGTGCCGATCCTCTTTCTAATCCAGTCGCCTATTTTCTGAGGATCTGTAACCCTTTGCTTTCTGCCTGTTCATGTATCTGTCCAGAAAAAAAAAACACCTCTCATGATTTTGTAGACTTCAATCAGGTCCTCTGTCAACTGTCTTTCCAATGAAAATAATCATAATCGACTTTCTCAGTTAGCGTCCTTCATACCAGACAATATCCTGGTGAATGTTCACTGCACCCTTTTCCAAAGCATCCACATCCTTTTGGTAATGTGGCGACCAGAACTGGATGCAATATTCCAAATGTGGCTGAAACAAAGTCAAGTACAGCTGTCACATGATCTGCTAACTCTTGTTCTCAATACCCTGTCCAATAAAATCTTGACCACTCCACTGACCTGCGTTGTCACCTTCAGTGAACAATGGACTTGAACATCCAGAAGTCTCTGCACATCGATTTTTACCAGGATGTTTACGCATACAGTATAGTTACTCTTGAATTTGATATTCCAATATGCATCACCTCCCGTTTGAACTCTATCTGCAATTTCTCTGCCCAACTGTCCAACCTATCTATGTTTTCTCTGACACTCCTCTTTATTATCTACTTCTTCACTAATCTTAGTGACATCTGCAAACTGGATAATCAGACCACCAATACTTTCCTCTAAATCATTTACATGTATCATAAACAACAGTGGTCCCAGCACAGATCCCTGTGAAAAACCACTGGTCGCAGTTCTCCATTTAGAACCTCCCTTCCCCTACTACTCTCTGCCCGCCTGTTGCCCAGCAACTTCTTTATCCACGTAGCTAGCACACCATGGAACCCATGCGACCTCACTTTCTCCATCACCTTAACAAGGGAAATCTTATCAAATGCCTTGTTTATGTAAATGTACATGACATCTACAAAGGGTCAGTTGTACTTGAAACGTCACCTTTTTTCTCTCCTTACAGATGCTGCAAGACCTGCTGAGATTTTCCAGCATTTTCTGTTTTGACATCTACAGCCCTTCCCTCATCAGTCAACTTTGTCACTTTCTCAAATAGTTCGATGAAGTTGGTAAGAATTTTTCTTCCCCGCACTAGACCATGTTGCCTATCACTGATAAGCCGATTTTCTTCCGAATGAGAATATACCCTACCCCTTAGTATCTTCTCCAGCAGCTTCGTTCCACCTGATGTCACATTCTTCGGTCAATAATTAACTGGAATATGCCTGATACCCTTCTTAAACAAGAGGTTTAGTAATTCTCCATCCTACAAAACATCAGCTGTATTCAAGGATGCTACAAAGATATCTGTTAAAGTCCCAGCTATTTCCTCCCTGACTTCCCTCAGTAATCTGGGATAGATGTTAGCAGCCTTTCTGCAGCAACGAACCGTGTAAATAGAGTCAATGGTTGGGAGGTTGGAGTCGGTGATGGCATGGGCTGTGCACACAACCTTCTGTAGTTTCTAACGGTCTTGAAAAGAGCAGTTGACATACTAGGCCGTTATGCTCCCGGACAGTACGCTCTCAATGATGCATTTGTCGAGATAGTGCATGCTGAATTTCCTGATCCACCAGAGGAAAGAGAAGGAGTTGTTGAAACCTCTTGACTGTCACACCTGCGTGAGAAGTCCTGGACAGGTTGCCAGTTATTGTCACTCCGAGGAACCTGACACTCTGCACTGTCTCAACCATTGGTCTAAATGGGAGTGTGTTCCCTCGTTTCTTTCAGAAGTCAATGATCACTTCTTTACTATTGCCGAATTTGAGAGAGAGGTTATTATCATTACACCAAGCCCCCAAAAGTTCTACCTCTGTTCTCGTTGTTTGATATTTGACCTGCTATGGTAGTGTCAGCAGCGAACTTGTAGATGGTGTTTGTTTGAAACTTGGCAACCAACTGTGGGTGTACAGGAAGTACAGTTGGGAGATGAGGACACAGCTGTGGGTATATAGGGAGGATGGTAAAGGGCTGAGGACACAGTCATGGGTACCCAGTGAATACAGTAGGGGGCTGAGGGCACAGCCGTGTGTGTACGTGGAGTACAGTGGGGGATGGGGACACAACTGTGGAAGTACAGTGAGTAAAGTAGGTGTCTGAGGACACAGCTGTGGGTATACAGGGAGGATGGCAAAGGGCTGAGGACACTGTCATGGCTGTACAGGGAGTACAATAGGGGGCTGAGGACACAGCCCTGTGTACACAGGGAGTACAATAGGGGGATGAGTGCACAGCCATGGGTGTATTGGGAGGACAGTAGGGGGCTGAGGACGTACAGTGAGTACAGTTGGGGTCTGAGGACACAGCTGTGGGTATACAGGGAGGATGGTAAAGGGCTGAATGCACAGCCGTGGGTGTGCAGGGAGTATAGTAGGGGGCTGAGGACACATTCATCTGGAACTCCTGTGTTGCATGTTAATATGGAGGAGGTGCAGTTACCTATCTTCACTGATCGTGATGTGTGGGTCAGTATGCTGGGGATCAAATGGCAGAGAGAGGAGATGAGAGTATGGTCATGGGGTTTTGCGATCAGCCTGGAGGTGATATTGATGTTGAAGATGAAGCTGTACTCAATGAGCAGCAGTCTGGTGTAGGTGCCCTTGTTGTCCAGATGTCCTAGGGATGAGTGCAGGGTTCGTGATATGATATTCATTGTGGACCCATTACATCCGTAAGCAAATTATTGGAGATCAGGGCAGGTTGAGAAACTGGAGCTGGTGTGGGCCATAACCAGCCTCTTGAATCACCTCATAGTTTTTTCAGGTTGGAGCCACTGCGCAGAATGTTGCATGAGCTTCCTCACTTACTTTCTTCACTTTCTTGGGGACGTCGGCTTAAGGGGGGAGAAGCTGAGGATGTAGTAAATTACCTTTGCCAGTTGGGCCACACAGGATCTGAGTGCTCAGCCCGGAACATCGACAAAGCCTATCACTTTCCTGATTTGACTCACAGAAAGACTTATCATGCCTGCAGCAGTGAGAAAGGACACAGGTTCAACCTAACAGTCACACAGTCATTCATCATAGCCAACACCTCCCCCATCTCCCTCCGTCGTCATCGACACAGTGACATTGTTCGGTCTGAGCATCACACAGTGAATGTTGAGATAGAGTAACACCAATAGTCTGGGATTGTGCACAGGTATAATTCCAATCAATCCACTACGTTAACCTGAATGGAGTCAACATCTAGAGTGTTGTCCTTTGTAGCTGGTGGATAGTCCTTCGGGAGTCAGGAAACATCTTATACAAGAACCACCTGGACAAAGGACATGAGGGAATTTTTGCGAAGATTGCAGATGATACAATGATGGATTTTGGATGGGCAGGTGATTTTGAGGAAGTGGGAGGCTTCAGAAAGACTTGGACGCTTTAGGACGGTGGGAAAACACATAGCTGATGGAACACAATATGGAAACATGTGAGATTATGCACTTCCGTAGGCGGAATAGAGGCAGACACTATGTTCTAATATGATCCACTAAATCTGAAGCATAAAAGGGTTTTGAAGCAATCGTCCTGTCTTATGTTTAATGTGCAGGTTCAATTGTCAATTAGGAAAGCAAATGCAATGTTAGTATTCATTTCAAGAGAGCTTGAATACAAGCGAGGAGACCTACTGCTGACAATGTAATGGACTATGTTGGAGGTGATCCGTCCTAGAGGTGACAGCTTGTCATATGAGCAGCTGTTGAGAGCTCTTTTATCAATACTCGATAAAATTTAGAATAATGGAAGGCGAGGCATCTGATAGAAACTGATCGGTTACTGCAAAAATTGATACAGTCAGCGTTTAGAAGATATTTCCACTAGTCATAGAGACAATGACAAAAGGGCAGTTTCAGAGTGAAGGAATAGGCTTAAAGGTCTAAATCGATTGCTATATCTCATGCCCATATGATAATATAGTCTATTAGTCAGTACAGAATTGTAAGTCTCTGACCTGCTCTTGTAACCATGGTATTTGTATGTTGTTTTGACTTCACGTTCTGGTCAATGTTAACATCTGTGTTACGGATGGTGTCCATTCATATTTTGAATATGAGGTCCTATCTGTGAGTCTCATCTGGCGGGAGAACATTGTTACTACGATAATTGTCATTTTCTATCTGGTATTTTTGATCAAACGATCCTGTTACACCAGTATTGTTGATTTAAACAAAACAGGTGCAATTTATCACAGCACTCAGCAACAATATGTCATCGAATACTGAACACCCTTCTAATAACAGAAAAGTCGAAAATGTTCAATATTAGAAACACTGCTTTCCTGTTCATGTTCAAACCAGCTAACCAGTCCCTTCGAGATGCTCAACTTGGAACTATTTTTAAAAAATCTTTTGTGGATGTGAGCATCACTGGATGGGCCCGGCATTTCTTGCCCGTCCGTAGTTGCTCCCTTGAGAAGGTGGTGCTGAGCTGCCTTCTTGAACTGCTGCAATCGACTTTCTGTGCGTTTACCCACGAGTGATTAAGGAGGGAATTCCAGGGTTTTGTCCCACCCACAGTGAAGGAAAGACGATCTATTTCCAAATCAGGATGTTGACTGGTTTGGAGGGGAATTTGAAGGTTGTGGTGTTCCCAAAAGTCTACTGGCCTTGTCATTCCAGATGGAAGTGTTCGTGAGATTGGAAGGAGCTGTCTTTGGATCTTTGGGGAATTTCTCCATTGTGTCTTGTAGATAGTGCACACTGCTGCTCCTGAGCGACCCTGGTGAAGGGAGTGAATTCTTGTGGATGTGGTGAAAATCAAATCGGCTGTTTTGTGCTGGATGGTGTCAAGCTTCCTTAATGTTTTGGGGCTGTACCCATTCAGGCAAGTGAGGATATTCCATTTCATTCCTGACTTGTGCCTTGTAGATGATGGACAGGCTTTGGGTAGTCAGAAGGTAAGTTACTCGTGCAGTATTCCTAGCCTCTAATCTGCTGTTATATTCATGTTGAGTTTCTGGTCAATGATACTCTCCAGGATATTGATAGTGGGGGAGTTTAGTGGTGATACTACTGCTGAATACAAAGTGGTTATATTTTTTCTTATTGGTGATAGTCATATTCTGAATTTATGTAGCGCAAATGTTACTTGCCACTTGCCAGCCCAAGCCTGGATATTGTCCAGTTCTTATTGCTTTGGTTATGGATTGCTTCTGCATCTGAGCATTTGCGAATGGTGCTGAACATTGTGCAGTCATCATCGAATATCCCCACTTCTGACCTTATGATGAAACGAAGGTCATTGATGAAGCAGCTGGAGACGTTTGGACCCAGGACACTATCCTAAGGGACTACAGCAGAGATGTTCTGGAGCTGAGATGACTGACCTCGAACAACAATGACCATCTTCCTATCTGTCAGGTATGACTCCAATAATCGAGTGTTGGCCCACGATACCAATTTTTCTTGGGCTCCTTGATGTCACATTTGGCAGAATGCAGCCTTGATGTCAAGGACTGGAATTCAGTTCGTTTTTCTATGTTTGAACCAAGGCAGTGATGAGGTCAAGAGCTGTGACCCTGGCAAACCCCAAACTGGGCGTCACTGAGCAGGTTATTTTTGAGCAGGTGCTGCTTGATAGCACAGTTGATGACACCTTCCATCACTTTACTAATGATGGAGAGTCGACTGATAAGGCGGTATTTAGCGGGTCAAATTTGTCCTGCTTTTTATTTACAGAACATATTTGAGCAGTGTTTCCTCATTGTCGGTTTGTAAACATACTGGAACAGCTTGGTCAGGGGAGCGAGATGTTCTGGAGCATGAGTCTTCAGTACTGTTGCCGGCATGTTTCCAGGGCCCATAGCCTTTGCAATATCCAGTGTCTTCAACCGTTTCTTGATATCACTTAATCGAATTTGCTGAAGACTGCTATCTGTAATGATGGGGACCACCGGAGGAGGCCGAAATAATGGATCATCCACTCAAAACTTCTGACTGAAGATTTCTGCGAAAGCCTCAACCTTATCTTTCACACTGATGTAATGGGCTCGTCCATCTTTGAGGTTGGGAATATTTGTGGAGCCTCCGGCGCTGGTGAGTTGATTAATTATCCACCACCATTCACAATCAGATTAGAAGGACTGTAGAGCCTAAATCGGATGCATTGGTTCTGGGATAGCTAAGCTCTGTCTGTCCCTTGTTTTTTATGCTATCTGGTAAGCAAGTATTTCTGCTTGGAAGCTTCAGTAGATGAACATTTTATCTTTATATATTCTTGGTTCTGCTCCTGGCATGCTCTCCTGCATACTCCATTGAACCAGGGTTAATCCTCTGGCTTGATGGTAATGGTTGAGTGGGGGACATGCTGGGCCGTGACGTTACAGATTGTGCTGGAGTATAGTTCTGATGCTATTGATGGTCCGCAGTGTATTATGGACGCTCAGTGTTGAGTTGCTGGATCTGTTCAAAGTCTGTGCCATTTAGCATAGTGGTAGAGCCACACAACACTTTACACTTTATGGAGACAATAGACTTTGCCTCCAAAAGTACAGTGTGGTGGTCACTTTTACCGATATTGTTATGGACATATACATCTGCAGTTGGTAGGTTGGTAAGGATGAGGACAGGTATGATTTTTTTGACCCTCTCTTTCATTCCCTCACCACCTTCTGCAGACCCAATCTAGTAGCTATGTCCTTAGGAGCCGACCAACATGATCAGTCGTACTGCTGCCAAAACCAATCTTGATGGTTGACTTTGAAATCCCCCATCCAGAAGACACTTTGTGCCCTTGCCGCAGTCAATGCTTTCTCAAGTGTTGTTCAACATGGAAGAGGGCTGACTCAGCTGAGAAACAACATTACGTGGTAATCAGTAAGATGCACATTTGCTCATGTTAATTTCGGTCGTTTCTGTAAGGTATGATTCCGTGAGTATGGCTACGTTAGGCTGTTGCTTGACTAGTCAGTAAGGCAATTGTTCCAATGTTGGCACTAGACCGCAGATGTTAGTAAGTAAGACTTTGCAGGTTCTACAGTGATGTTTCTAATGTTGACTTTTCCAGTGCCCATTTTGATGACAGGTGGTCCATCCGGTTTCATTTGGTTGAAACTTTGTAGCGATTGGAACAATTGAATGACTCATTAGACCATTTCAGGGGCGATTGAGAGTCAGTGACGTTGCTTTGGGTCTAGAGTTGCATGTCAGCCAGACCATGTGAGGATGGAAGATTCCTTCATTGCAGGATATTAGTGAACCAGATGGATTTTTCTGACAATCAGCAATGATTTCATTCTCAGCAGTAGTTTCTTAATTCCAGGTATATTTTTACATTATTGAATTGAATTTCCATCATCTGCAGTGGCGGGATTCAGCCTGGATCCACAGAAGAGGAGCTGATTTTTCTGGATTGATAATCTATTGGTAATACCATGAGACCTACTTGGAACCACATGTTGTACTCAGCTGCCAGTTCTTGTGTTACCCGGTTTTTCATTCATTGCTCATGTTATTCTGGAATCTCGTCCTTCATTAAATCCTGATTGAAATACACAGTAGCGAACGCCTTCTCGACTGCTCGAATTTCATTCAGTCTGTTTGTTTGAACAGACATTTCGAGGCAGCTGTACACCAGAGAAGAGCAGGAAAGGATAATGGATGATTGTGCACTGTAGCTGTCACCGGACCAGCATGTCTGTCCAGGAAGTATTTATTGTGGGTCAGAGAAGCTCAATTATTATGGCATGGATGGAGGCCATTCAGCCCATCGTACAGTCGCAAGCTCTCCAACTGCACAATTGGAGATAGAGAGAGTATGTGAAGTGAGATTGTGTGAGAGAAAAATAAACAAAGAGAAAGCGAGTAAAGGGAGATATACTGAGACAATATATAAAGTGGAGCGACTGAATGAGCGGGAGAGCAAGAGCTGTTAGATGAGGGTGAAGTTAGATAGATCAGAAGACTGCATTACGCTAGATAAATATGGACAGACAGAAGTTAGAAGTTTTATTTCGAAATTCTTCAGGACAGCAAGCCCTTTGTCTGGGCGCCATACACTGTGAGCACTGTGCTGATACTGGCTATCATCCCAGATTATTTATTTCCAACTATATCACAGAGCTGGGTTACTGAGAGCTAAACAGAACCCAGTAGGCCAATAGATTGGTTCCATGGAGAAAGCAGAGGTTTTAAATAGACTGTGCCAAGAGCAGCAGGAAATGATAACGACAACCCCGCCTCCACGATCCCCCACCCCCACCCCCACCCCGCCACAAAAATACTGTATGAGAGACTCGGCCAGAGAATCTCAGTGAGGGGACTCACTGACAGAGGTGAAATCACGATCTGAGCTGTGGGTCAAATAATGATTGATAAAGTTTGCATTCCACTTTCCTAGTTAAGTAATTCACATTTCAATTTATACAGCTTAATAGCAGGAGTGTATTTTGACAATCTTACCTCTTTGTACTTTGAATATTGGTGTGCACAGAAAATTATTTTGTTCCTGGATTTTATATTGCATAACCACATTTCATTAATATTGTCTCTGCTAATTCCTCATTGTAGATGTATTCTTGAATCTGTTCTTCATATGAGTTATTAAAAGTAACGCTCCAATTCTGGTAAAGGGGGAACATCACTGTCCCTCCACACAGTCTAATCAGCCATGTCCCCCAGTCCTCTCCGTCTTCTGCCTTTTCCCCAATATTATAATCACAATGTAATCGAAGCCCATGAAGTGACACTTCATGACAGTTCATTAACACCGATAACATCAACAGCATGACCCACACCTGCCCTCTCTGATCCTGGAATAACAATCTGAACTGTGTTTGTTATGTACAATTCTCTGTTAACGTATCCAAACCATTTGTGTGTTGTAACCCACGTTTTTGTTTTGCATATTTTGCTATCAAATCATGGATGATAGATATATTCTCAATGTTTTACTGATTTTGTAATGACTGATCACGAGTTACGGGATTTATTTCTGTATTTATGAACTGAGAATCATGTTTATGTTCCGTTAAACTTCTGGCCTTACTTCCATATCCAAGGCTGACTGAATGATTACACACAATCAATCTGCCATCTTCAACATTCCTTCCTTCAGTCACACTCGCATATCACACCCAGAATGCATAAATGTTCAACGTTATTTTGAATTTTAATAAAGTAGCATTGTTTTCCAAAGAATTGACTGGAGCTACTTGTTCAGTGATTGTAATTATGTCAGTCTCCGTGGATCGTATGCGTCCCTAAAGAGTTTCTCTGTTCTATCAATACGGGAATGCTTTCAGTGTTTTAGCCCATAGGGTGAGCGGGACCATGTCCAACAGCAGTAACAGGGATTAGCAGCTTCAGAGAGAAGGGCAGGAGAGATTGAAGTCTGGGAACATTAGACTGGAATGTTCCAACAATGGATAGGAGTTTATCCGATGATCTTTATTGGCTTTCCCAGCCTTGGATATCATAAGCATTGCGGATTGAAGATGAACTGATGGTTATTCAAGCTGGTTACTATCCTATCATTGCTATTGTTGGAGTTCC
This sequence comes from Hemiscyllium ocellatum, assembly GCF_020745735.1. NCBI lineage: Eukaryota > Metazoa > Chordata > Chondrichthyes > Orectolobiformes > Hemiscylliidae > Hemiscyllium > Hemiscyllium ocellatum. Next base: position 135,546 of record NW_026868055.1, on the reverse strand, counting down.
TGGTAATTCACTCTGTCTGTTTAGTGAAATGGTCGGAGCTGAATCTATGCTCATGGTATGCTGATTTTGGAAAGGTGCAAGCCAACGTTTTCAGCTCCAATCAAAGATTCCATTCCTTAGAAATTATAATTAGCAAACTATTATTTACAAATTACTCACCAATACGCGAGGATAAAACATACTGTTCTCAACCTCATTAATTCGTTTTCTCCTGCAAAGTATACATCTCCATCTCCTCCCCACATACCAGTCCTGTCCAGTACCACCATTAAGACGTCCCAGTCTCGTCCTCCGCCTCAGTTCAATTCCTGAATAAACCATCGTTTGTGCCTTTGTTAATTTCGGATACATCTGTTTCTAGTCCCTTCTAACCAAGCGTCCATTGCAAAATAATTGCACTTGAGATGTTCAACTTATTCTCTGCACAAAATCTGAAAGATGAGCAGACGTTTATGGTGGGTCACGTCATTGACTCGTATTCTAGAATCACAGAATAATAATCTGTTGATATCGGCTTGCCTTATGCCCATTAGAAAAGGCAGTGAGTCATTCTTCTCTGGTCAAGTCTCTGTTTAACTGCAAACCCATGACAATTTGTTTTACTATTTACTGTCCTGAGGAACAGCTTAAGCAGCCACTCAGTTCAAGATCGGCATAACCTGCTAGCCGACCATGGCTGCACACATCCCGTGAGGGCAGAACAAAAGGAAAGGTAGCTCCCTTACTCTGCCTGCATCCCATATTCCAACGGTTCGTTTCCATTCAGGTAGGTAACCATTCACTGTTTTAGATGTATTCCTTGTGATTGAGACTCTCCCAAGAGTGATGTCCATCTCCAAAGGCACCTCTGGTGCTGGCTTTATTGATGTGACCTACAGACGTGAGGATGTTATTAAATTCTACATCAGTGGCAGTGCGTTGTAAATGAATGGTTTCCTGTGTCACACAAAAGAAATGGAGCCAGCTAAGTGAGGGAAACGAATTATTGTGATCAAACCTGCGAGTGTTGCTGAGGCAGTATTTGGGGTATTGTTGACAGATTTTCTTTCCTTTATAAGGAGTGATATCCTTCCCAAAGAGAGAGTGAAGAGGAGTTCCACCAGATTAATCCCTGGGATGATGGCACCATGAGGAGTGAGTGAAGGTTGATCTGTAGCTCTGTGATAGAATAAGAGGTGATTGCATTGAACCCTGAGAGGGATGGACTATCACTCCTTATATTCTAAACAGACAATGTGATAAATTCCATGACTGCTCACTCAGGATGCATGATTCAGGATAGGTTAAGTGCCTGGGCAGACGTTACGCCCACCCACCCCAACCCATACTCGCCTGCAATGAATGTCATATTATCCACCACCCGGACAGCAGCCACAATACATTCTAAAACAGTTAACTATTTGCAACAGCTTCTGACCTTCATGAAGAACATGAATCGATCTTTTTTGAGATGCAATGTACTTCCTTAAGGTTTAGCCCAGAAGACTATAAGATATTGGAGCATAAATTAGGGCAGTTAGCCCATCGGGTCTGCTCCGTCATTCAATCATCGCTCATAGGTTTCTCAAACCCATTCTCCGACGTTCTCCCCATAACCCGTCATCCCCTTGATCATCAAAAACTATCTATCTCCGTCTCAAATATACTCAATGACCTGCCCCCGCAGCCTTCTATTGCAATAAATTTCAAAGATTCACCCTTCTGTGGTTAAATAACTTTCTCCTTATCACTGTTCGAAAAAGTGATCGCTTTCATCTAAGTCTGTGCCCTCGGATCCGACTCCAATGGAAACATCTTATCAATATCCACTCTCTCCAGGCCATTCAGTATTCTGTCTATTTAAATTACATTCCCTCTTATCCTTTCAAACTTCATCAAGTATAGACCTAGAGTACTCAAACATTCCTCATGCAATAATATTTTCATTCCTATGACCATTCTCGTGAAAATAGTCTGAACGTGATCCTGGACCAGTACATCCTTCCTGAGGCATGGAGGTCTAAAATGAGCACAATACTCCAAATGTTGTCTGAACAGAGCCGTGTACAGTCAGTTCTTATATTCAATTCTTACATTAGTAAATGCTCCCAATCATAATTGCAATTGCCCTCCTAACTACTGCCTCAACCTACAAGCTAACCTTGAGTGAACCCTGCACTAGAACTACCAAGTTCCTTTGCACTTTAGATTTTTCAATTTTCTCGCCATTTTGAGAATAGACCATGCCTCTATTCTTCGTGGAAAACTGCAACGTTGGAATGCATCTGACGATCTCTTTGCCTGTCCAAATTCTTGTTCAGCCTCTCCACTTCGTCAATACGACCTGTCCACCTGCCTATCATTGTATCATCTGCAATCCTAGCCAGAGTGCCCTCAATTCTCTCATCTAGATTGTTAACTTAACAAGTAAAAAGTTTTGATTCCAACACTGAGCATTCTGGATCACCACTTGTCCCCGGCTGCCATCCTGAGAAGTATGCTTTTATCCCCAATCTCTGCTTTCTGCCAGACAGATGAGCTTCTATCCATGTCACCACCTTGCCTCTAACACCACGGGCCCTTATCATGCTCAGTAATCTCCTGTGTGACACCTTGTCAAAGGCCTTCTTGAATTCCAGATGAATAACATCCATTGGCTGTGCTTGGTCGAGCTGCTCATTTCCTCTTCAAAGAATTCCAATAGATTTGACAGGCATTAACTTCCCTTGATGAAATCATTCCGAATTTGCCCTATTTCACTAAACACTTTCAAGTATAACGAAATCTCATCCTTCACAATGGATTCCAGGATCTTACCCACGGCAGAGGTTAAACTATTCATGGTGGTTGTTTTTTTTGTCTTTTTCCGTACTCCCTTGTTAAAAAGGGGTGTCACGTTAGTGGGTTTCCTGTGCTCTGGGACCGTTCCTTACTCTCGCGGTTCCTGAAAGATAACCACGATTGCCTCCACTCCCTCTTCAGCTATCTCCCTTATAATACTGGGATGTAGTCCATCTGATCAAGGTTATTTAACCACCTTCGGGTCATAACATTTTTTCTAGAATGTTCTCCATGGTGGGGGCCAATATACTCAGTTCTTGCCCCGCAATCTCTTGAATGTTTAAGGTATTACTCGTGCCTTCCACCATGAAAGCTAATGCAAAGTAATTATTCAGTTCCTTGGCCATTTTCTGGTTCCCCACTGCTATCTCTCCAGTATCATTTTCCAGCAGTCCAATGTTCACTTTTGCAGCTCGTTTGTACATTATATATTGAAAGAGACTGTTACAGTCTTCTTTTATCTTACTGGCTAGCTTACCCCATATTTAATAATCTCCCTCCTTATTTGATTTTGTTTGCCCTCTGTTTTGTCTTTGTAAGCTTCCCAATCCTCAGGTTTCCCACTGCCCTTTGCCACATTATAACATTTCTCTTTTGCTTTTATGCTATACCTGACTTGCCCACTCAGCTATGGTTGTCCCATCCTCCCTAAACAATCCCCTTTTTCCTCAGGATAAATCTCTGCTGTATCCTGAATTACTCCAAAAATCTCCTGCCATTGCTGTTGCACTGTCTTTCCTGCTGGGCCCGTCTCCCAGTCAATTCTACCCAGCTCCTCACTCATGTCTGTGTAATTGCCTTTATTCAGCTGGAATACCATTACTTCTGATTCTAACTTCTCCTTTTGAAACTGCAGAGTAAATTCAATCATATTATGATCACTGTCACCTTAAACTCCCCTCATCTAGTCTGCCTGCACAAGCTGCTCCAAAAAGCCATCTCGTAGACATTCCACAAATTCCTTTTCCTGCCAACCACTATCAATCTGAATTCCCAGTCCATCTGTCTAATAAGATCCCACATGATCATTGTAACATTGCCTTTCCTACAGATCTTTCTAGCTCCTGGTATATCTCACACCCCAGCTCCCTGTATATAACTTCAACTGCATTTTTTCATCTTTCTGATTCCTCAATTCTACCGACACAGATTTTACACCAACTGACCTTATTACATTTCTTATTATTGATGATCGATCCGATTCCATCCTTAATACTGAGACAACTCTATCTCTCTGCCTACCTGCCTATCTTTTCGACAGGATGAATATCCTTGAATATTTAGCTCCCAATCCAGATTCTCTTTCAGAGATGTCACTGTAATGCCCACTATGTCGTACCTGCCAATTTATGGATGAGTCACAAACTCATTTACCTTATTCCTTATACTGTTTAAAGGAAAGACCTGCTGGAGTTGTGCTGAAAGGATATTTGAATTTTGGAGACAGTAGAATATGTCATGTGCGAGTGAGGTGAAGATTCGTAAGGTAACGCAGTTAAATACACGATCAAAGTCGGGGAGGCTGCACTTCCGTCATGTGGATCATTGGGATTCCCGAGTCAGTAGGATATACACGAAAAGGATGGGATGAACCTGAATTGGCAGCAATTCACGATATGTGGATTATTGGGATTCACGGGTCAGTAGGATACACACAAAAAGGACGGGATATACATGAACTGATAACAATGTCTGATCTGTGGATCGTTGGGATTCCCGGGTAGGTAGGATATACACAAGATGGCCGGGATGGACTTGAGCTGTCAGCAATCTCCTGGCAGGCAGGTTTGCTATCGTCCTTTACGAGGGTTTAAACTAGTGGGTGGCGGAAGTGACAGAGGGGTGTGTGGAACCACAGCAATAAGTCCACAGGTACAGTGACTGAGGAGGAGTTGGAGACTAATCCTAGTACAAAACAAAACAGAGGGTACTGAACACAGTGGCCTGGCAGTCTGCAGTGTGCTGATTTTAATAGGAGGAATCTGTTTGTTTGAACAGATATTTCGATGTCGCTTGTCGCTGCATGACAGAAAATATGAAGAGATAATGGTTAATTGTCCACTGTGTGCTTCCCTGGACCAGCTTGTCTCTCCAGACACCAAAACTTGTTACTGTGGGTCAGAGAACTTCAGAATTAATACAACACAGAAGGAAGTCATTCAGCCGACTATGCGTCCATGACCTCTCCAACTTGACAACTTCAAAATAGAGGGAATGATCGGAGCTAGACGGAGAGGGAGAGAAATAAACAGTGAGAAAGACAGTGAAGTGAGATAAACAGAGTGAAAAACGGAGCGACAGAGTGAGTGACAGCAAGGGGTGTCAGACAAATGTGACGTTAAATCAGGAGACAGCATGAGGAGAAACACACAGACAGTTTTCTGAGAAACTCTCACAGACTGTAAGCCCTTTGTCTGGTGCCATACCCTGTGAGCACCATGCTGATACTGGCTGTCATCCCAGATCATATGTCGCCAATAACATCCCAGAGCTGAGTTGCTGACAGCTAAACACAATCCAATAGACCGATAGATTGGTTCCAGGGAGAAGGTGGATTAATTTAAAAATTCTGGGCCAGCAGGAACTTGTAGCCCCTATAGACACTGCGTGAGAGGCAGGATGGAATCTCCGTGAAGGGAATCACTGGCAGAAGGGAAATCAGGATCTGAGCTTTGGGTCAAATAATGATTGATAAAGTTTTCACCATTTCCATGGTTTTGTAATTCACATTACAATTTATATACCTACATATAATAAGTGAATTTTAACAATATTGTCTTTGTGTATTTTTCATATTTTGTGATGTACAGAAAAGCTTTTTTATTTTTGCATTTTGTGTTGAATAAACCACATTTTATTACTGAGGAAGGAAGGACCTGCTCCGATGGGACAGTCGTCATCTGAACCGTGCTGGGACCAGAATCCGAGTGAATCCTAACCAGGGCTGTAGACAGAAATTTAAACTGATTAGGAGTGTGTGTGTGTGTGTGTGTGTGTGTGTGTGTGTTTGTGTGTGTGTGTGTGTGTGTGTGTGTGTGCGCGCGCGTGCACGGGGTGGGGGTGCAGTTATAGGATTTAATTAGAAAAGCCGAATTAAAAGAGGAGGGAAGAGTACAGAACTCAGGAGAGGTTATTAAAATCTCCAGCACAGGCACAAATAGGACAGAGCATCTGGAAATGTTTAACATATCAAACTTCAAGCACACTGCACAAATGAATGACAATGAGAAGAGGGACGGTTAATGCAGGACTGAAGGAGTTACAACTGAATGCATGCTGTATAAGGAATAAGGTAAATGAGCTTGTGGTGCAGAATTAAATCGGCAGGTATGAAGCGATGGGCATCACGGAGATGTGGCTGTAAGGTGATCTGATTATTTCAGGATATTTAACCTATCGAAAAGGTAGGCAGGTGGGCAGAGGGAGTGGGTTTGCATTGTTAGTAAGAAATGAAATTTTATCAATAGTAAGAAAGGAAGTAAGGTGAGATGGTGTAGAATCTTCGTGGGTAGAATTGAGGAACCACAAAGGTAAGACAACCACAGTTGAAGTCTTGTACAGGACTCCAAAGAGGAGTCAGGAGCTGGCCAAAGATACACCAGGAGATATAAAAGATGTGTAGGAAAGGCAAAGTACAGTAATCCTGGTTGATTTCAGTATGCAGGGGAACTGGGAACATCAGATTGGTAGTCGTTCGTAAGAAAAGGAATTTTAGGAATGTTTATGAGATGGCTTTTTGGAGCAAGTTCTGGTGGAGCCCACTCGGGAACAGATGATACTGGATTTAATGACGCAGTATTCATAAGGGAGATTAGGGTAAAGGTAAACTTTGTAAGGGAGATTAGGGTAAAGCAATGATCATGACATGGTTGAATTTATTCTGCAATTTGAGAGAGAGAGAAGATAGAATCAGAGGTAACAGTATTTCAGCTGAATAAAGGCAACTCCAGAGGCATAAGGGAGAAGCTGGGTAGAATTGACTGGGAGAGGGTTCAAACATGAAAGACAGGGGAACAGCAATGGCAGCAGATTCCAAGATTAATTCAGGAGACGCAGCAGATATACTTGCCGCTGAATAGAAGCATGGTACAGGGAGGATGAGGCAGCCAGGGCTGATGAGGGAAGTCAGATTGCATACAAGCAAAAGAGCAAGCGACCAATGTGGTTTGGGGCAGTGGGAAACTAGAGAATTGGGAAATTTACAAAGACTAACATAGGACAAAAAAAGGATAGATAAGATTAGATATGGAGGTAAACTAACCAGTAATAGAAAGGAGACTGTAAGAGGTTCTTTAGATATATAAAGTGCAAAAGAGGGAAAAAGTGAATATGGACCACTGGAAAATGATGCTGGAGAGACAGTAGTGGAAAACAAAAAAAAAATGAATGAGGAACTTTGCATCAATATTCATGGTGGAAGACACGAGTAATTTCACAAAAATTGAAGAGAGTGAGAGGGCAGAGCTGAGTATGGTGGTCATCACCAAGAAGAATATGCTGGATAACTGAATGGCCTGAATTTGGATAAATCATCTGAACCATATGGACTACACCGAGCAGTGTAAGGGAGATAGCTGAAGAGGTATTGAAAATGGTAATTTTTCTGGAATGAATAAAATCAGGAAAGGCTGGAAAATTGTTAACGTGGAACTTCATTTAATAAAGAAGTTAGCCAGAACATGGAAAATTACAGACTGATTAGCCTAACCTTGGTTGTGGGTGACATACTGGAATCCATTGTGAAGGATGGGATCTCTGAATACTTGGAAGTATTTAGCAAAATTGTGCAAAGTCAGCGTTGTTTCGTCAATGGGAGGTCATGCCTGACAAACCTGCTGGAATACTTTGAGGGAGTAACAAGCAGATTTGACCAAGGAGAACCATTAGGTGTTATCCGCCTGCTTCTCTAAATTCCTTTGATAAGGTGCCACGCAGGAGGCTATTGAGAAAGATTAGGGCCCCTGATGCTACAGGCAAGGTGCTAGCTTGGATAGATGCATGGCTGTCAGACAGAAAGCAGAGAGTGGGGATAAAAGTGTCCTTCTCAGGATGGCATCCAGTGACAAGTGGTATTCCTCAAGACTCAGTGTTGGGACCACAAAATTCACATTGTGCATTAATGGTCTACATGAAGGGACTGGGGGCATTCTGGCTAAGTTTTCAAACAGTGCAAAGATTTAATAGAGGGATAGGTAGCATCGAAGAGCTGGCTCGGCTGCAGGAGGGTGCAGTAGCACCCTCTTGCACTCCTCTGATTCTCGCCTTCCAGACCACCAACCTCAGGATACAATGCATCATCCTCCGCCATTTCTGCCACCAACAGTCAGACCACACCACCAGATATATACTTCCCTCCCCAACCCTATCAGCATTCTGCAGAAACCATTCCCTTCACGACTGCCTCGTTAGGTACACGCGTCCCCCCTCCCACACACTAACAAGCCACCTTCCGGTCCCGACACCTTCACTTGCCATTGCAAGAGGTATGAAACCTGTGCCAACAACTTCCTCCTCATCTATATCCAAGGCCCCAAAGGATCCTTCTACGTCAGGCAGAGAATATCCAGTGCATCCAAACACTGTGTCCATTGCTCCTGGTCTCCTCTACACTGAGGAGACAGGACGTCAACTTGCAGAACGGTTCAGGGAACACTCTCCATCACACACCCAAACAAGCCAACTTCCCTGTGGCTGAATACTTCGCCTCCCACTACCACACCTTCAAGGACATGCAAGTTCTTGGCCTCCTCCACTGCCACATTCTAGCCACCAGACGTCTGGAGGAAGAGCGCACTGTCTTCCACCTTGGAACTCTTCAACCACATGGTATCCAGTGCAATGTCACCAGTTTCCTCATCTCCCCTCCCTCCACCTTCTCCCAGATCTAACCGTCCAACTGAGCACCACCTGTTGAACTGTCCTACCTGTCTATCTTCCTTCCCATCTATCCACTCCACCTTCCACTCTCACAACTCATCTTCATTTAGCCATTGCCTTCCAAGCTACCTTCCTCCCAGCCCCTCCCATTCATCTCTCAACTCCCTTTCCGCCCACTCACTTCATTCCTGATAAAGGCTTTCTGATTGAAACGTCGAATATCCTGCTCCTCAGAGTCCGCTGACTGGCTGCGCTTTTCTAGCAGCACACCTTTTGACTCTGAACTCCAGCATCTGCGGTCCTCACTTTCTCCTGCTGAAGGATTTGCACAGGTTAGGGGAGTGAGCAAAGAAGTGGCAGGTGGAGTATAACGTGGGCAAGTGTGAGGTCATGTAGTTTGCTATTTTATAAATAGCGAGCTAGTTCAGAAGACGGGGATGGAAGGAGGGGTTGAGTCGTCCAAGGATCTTGAAAGGTAAACCTGCAGGTTGTCAGCAGTTGGGAAGGCAAATAAAATGATTCCATTTATTTCAAGAAGGCTTGAACATAGGTGCAGGGATGTACTTCTGAGGTTCTATAAGATTTTGGTGAGGCTACATTTGGATTATTGTGCACAGTTTTGGGTCCCATATCTCCGGAAGATGTACTTGATCTCGAGCATTTTCCGATGAGATTCACGAAAGTGATCCCAGGAAAGAAAAGCTTAACATATTAAGAACATCTGAGGGCCCTGAGTCTATATTTGATGGAGCTCAGAAAGATGTTATGAGGTCTAACTGAAACTTACAGAATATTGAATGACCTGGAAAGGGTGGATTCTGGGAAGATATTTCCAATGGAGGGAGACTAGGACCCAGGGGGACAGGGTAAAGAGAAGACCTGTTCAAACACAGATAAAGATGAACCTCTTCAGCCAGAGAGTGTGAATCTAGGTAATTCACTGCTACAGAAGGCTGTCGAGGCCAAGAAATTGAGTATATTTAAGAGTTAGACAGATAGGTTCTTGATTGTAAAAGGGATGAAAGGTTACAGATAGAAAGCGGAAGAATGGGGTTGAGAAGGTTAACAGCCATCATTGAATGGCGGAGCAGACTCACTGGGCTGAAAGGCCAAATTTCTGCTCCAATGTACTCTGGTCGTAAGATTAATATTGGCTCTCCTCGTTCCTCATTGGAGATGTATCCTGGAACTTGATCTTCTTATGATTCATAAAGAGTAACATCCCAATATTGATGACAGGGAAATATCATGTTCTCTCCCTCCAGTCGCTGCAGCCATGTCCCCAGTATCATAATCACACTGCAATTGAAAACCTTGCATAGAACTTAATCACAGTTGATTGACATCGATGACATTAACAGCATGATTCTCACCTGCCCTCTCTGATCCTCGAATAACCATCTGAATTGTGTGTCACATCATATTCTCTGTTAATATATCCATGACATTTGTCTGTTATAACTCATGTTGTCGAGGCACATTTGCCGGTCAGATTATGGAATAGAAACGTTTTCTCCATATTTTAGCGACATTATAATCACTGATCAGTAGTTACAGACTGTATGTTTCCATTTATAAACGGAGAAACTTGTTTTTGTTCTGACAATCCTTTGACATTACTCCCATATCCAAGGCAGATTAAATGAGTACACGCAATCAATCTACCATCTCCAATATTCCTTCCCTCAGCCAACCCCACATATCCCAAGCTAAATGAGTAAATTTTAAACGTTCTTTTGAATTTTAATAAAATCAATATTGAACTCAAAGGGATTCAATAGATCTATTTGTGCAGTGATTGTGATTAATGTTCATCTCCGTGGATCCTAACTATCACAGTAGAACGTTTCCATCATTGAAAGATAAATGGGCTTTATTCACTGTGTTATCCCACAGTTTGAGTAGAACATCAATGACAGCACTAACAGAGATCAGCAGCTTGGGGAGGGGGGGCGGTGGCGGGGGGGTAGAGATCAGAATCTGAGAACATTAGACAGGAACGTTGCAATAATTGTTCATAATCTGAGGACCATGGATTGGAATGGTCGAACAATGGATCAGAATCTGAGAACATTAGACTGGAATGTTCCAACAATGGAAAGGAGTTTATCCTTGGGTCTTCACTGACTTTCTCAGCCTTGTATATTATGAGCATATCGGATCCAGGATATCCTTTGGATTATTCAAGATGGTTACTATCCCATCCTCGTGATAGTTGGTGTTCCTGGTAAGACATGATATTTGTCGACTAAACCGGGTTGAACTGAAATTCTGTTCATGATATGTACATTTTGAAAAGTGCAAGTCAACGTCTTCAGTTCCAAACATAAATTCATTTCCTTATATATTATGACTACGAAACTACGATTTATAAATTACTCACTGATATGCGAGAAGGAACCAGAATCTTCTCAAACTCCATAATCCATTTTGACCTTCACAGATTTACATCTCCATGTCATCCCCACTCACCAATCCTGTCCAATACCACCATCATGATATCCCAGTCTCGTCCTCAGTCTCAGTGCAATATCTGAATAAACCATTTGTGCCTTTGTTCAATCCAAATGCAACAATTTCATTCCTTGTAATCACATGTCTGCCACTAAATAATTGCTCTTGAGAATGTTTAACTTGTTCCCTGCAGATAAGGGAAGACAGTTTATGGCGGTCAAGCCATTGACTCATAATCTAGAGTCACAGAATAATGGTCTGTAGATATTTCATGAAGGAAATTGGGGAGTTTAAAAGCAGCCATTATCATTTGTTACAAGATCAAACTGCTTGCTTCAAGTTCTTGAGGGAAGTCAATGTGTCATGCTTCCATTGTCAGGTTTCTGTGTGACTTCTTTGATGAACACGTGGGTGAACTGTACCTTTGAGAGAATTAAAAACCAACGATAACTACCTGACAGTACCAAGAGTTCTGAAAAATAGATATAATGTAACATTTGGTGGAACAATCCGATTAGCTCATTGTTTCGAAACAAATTCAGCAAATCATTTTAAATTATACCCCAAATTACCCACCTCCAACCAAGTTTCAATTTATTATATTGACAATCTTAATAGCCAATGATACAATTCAATAGTTTGGCGGTACAAGACCATGGAAAATTGAACAGTTGAGAGGAGACCTGCAAAGCTACCAGCATGCAAAGACTGCCTGAAAAATATCTCTCCTATCGGTAACTTTATTGATTAGTAACTGGTGAAGTAGAGTACCCAAGAAGAAAAGAAGACAGGAATATGGAGAAGAACCGAAAGCTTCCTGGTTTTGAGAGGAGAAGTTTTGCTTTGTAAATCTTAATTAGGAGTCTTATCAGTGTAGTATTGTGGAGGGGGAAGAGTAAAGACAGGTTAGAGGAAGAAGTTGTAACTAGTCGTTCGTTTATTATTCTTTGTTACACTTTAAGAAATAAAGTTGTTAATTTTTATTTTAAATAGATTTGGACACTAGAGTTATCGCAGATTACTGCATGGGATAAATCTTTTCTCTGATGATGGTTTTAATTAAGCAGGAAGATTTATCCTGTGTTGTAGCACTACAAACCCATAGCTATGCGTTTTACTGTTTACGGTACTGTGGAATAGCTGAACCAGGCACTCAGTTCAAGATCTGCATAACATGCTGCCCTGACCAAGGCTTCATACATCCTGTGAGAGAAGAACAAAGGTAAAGGTAGCTCCCTTTCTCTGCCTGATTTCTGTATTGCTACATCTCATTTCCATTCAGGTACGTGATCATCCCCAAGAGTGATGCACATTTCGATAGGTATCGCTGATGCTGGCTGTATTGGGGCTGACGTGCAGATGTAAGGGACTTATAAATTCCATGTCAGTCATAGTGCATGGAGAAGGAATGGCTTTCAGTGGCACAGGAAAGAAATGGCGATATCTACGTGAGAGAAAATATGTTTTTTGACAAACCTTGAGAGTGTTGTTGAAGCAGTATTTGGGGTACTGTGGATAGACCTTCTCTCAACTTTCACCAGACTAATCCCAGGGATGATGGCACCATGAGCAGTAAGTGGTGCTCAGTGAGAGAATAAGAGATGATTACGTTGAACCTTACGGGGGATGGACAATCACTCATGATGTTCTAAACAGGCACTGATACAGTAATAAGTTCCATGGCTGTTTTTGCACTCAGATTACATGATTCTCGATAGTTTATGAGCCTCTGTGAACGTTCCACCCAACCACCCCCAACTCCCTATTTCAACTGAGACAGAGAGAGAAAGAGAGGAGAAAGAGAGGAGAGAGAGAGAGAGAGAGTGAGAGAGAAAGAGAGAGAGAGAGAAAGAGAAAGAGAGAGAGTGAGAGAAAGAGAAGAGAGAGAGAGAGAGAGAGAGAGAGGTTCAGGCTTTTGAATAAACTGTCCCAACATTAACACAGTTCAATTAATGCGTGATCCTGCAATGAACACCATGTTATCAATAATCCCGACAGCACCAAAAATGCATTCACTTTAAAAGCGTTAACTCTTTCCAGCATCGGAGAGAGAATGAAAGTCTTTTTACATCATAGGAAAGAAGTGAAGATGTCCAAGAGGAAAAAGAGTTATTGTGATAATCGCTGAGAGTGGTGTTGAGGCAGTATTTGTAACACTGTCGACAGACTTTCTCTCCTTTATAAGGAATGATCGCCTTTCCACAGAGAAAGTGCAGTGGACTTTCACCAGACTAATCCCTGGGATTATAGTAGCATGAGGAGACAGTGAAGATTAGTTTCTGGCGTTGTAAAAGAATGAGAGGCGATTGCATTGAAACTTGATGGGGAGGGACAGTCACTCACGATGTTCTAAATAGACATTGAAACGGTGAAAAATTCCATGGCTTTTTTTTTACTCGGGTTACATGATTGTCGATAGTTTAAAAGCCTCTGAGAATATTCCCCTCACTCCACACCCAATCCCCATGTTGCATGAGAGAGACAGAGCGCTAGTCTTTGAATAAACTCTCCCCACATTAATACAGTGCATTTGGTGTATGAGTCCTGCACTGAAAGTCTCGTTATCCACAATCCCTACAGCAGCTACAATACCTTCATGCTAAAACAGTTAACTATTCCCACAAGATTCTGACCTCCATGGAGAACATGGGTGTGTCTTCTCGGCGATGGAAATGCATCCTTGAGACTTGGCACAAACCATTTGCCTTCCCTCCTCATTGCCAGCAAACTATGTTAAAGCAGCACACGTTCTACAACAATGGAACCATGATTAACATCATGGAGTCCTCTATCGGTGCAGTTTCATTGGTTTGTCATGATGGAATATCAATGACCCCCTCCTTTTCCTGTATAAGTGTCTCGTGGGGATGAATAGCCTCATTCTTGTCTCATGGAACAGGTTTTTGGGTCTGATTGGGCTCTGCCTGTTCCTGTTTAACAGCTCGATGCACTGAACAGGCCACTCTTCTTCCTGTGTAACAGGCTGGAGTATTGAATGTGCTGTCACTCTTCCTGTTCCTGAATGCTACCTCATACCCGTGTGTAACCAGCTTGAGATGCTGAATGAGCTCCTCTTTTAACTGTGGAAATGTGCAATGTCTGGCCGTGCTGTTACAAAAATGTTACCGACACTTTAACAGCACAAACCGGAATGCTGTCCGGGTCTTGCTGCACATGGACACAGAATGGTTCAGGAGCTGATGGGGGACAAAATGTTCTGAACATTCTGTGATCTTCAGTCATCATACCTACTTCAGATCTTATGATGGGGAAAGACATTTATGGAGCAGCTGAATATACTTGTGTTGAGGATGCTAACATGTGGATCTCCCGCAGAGATGTCCCGGGACTGAGAGGATTGTTGGGGACTGACCCCAAACCTCTGTATTGTGTTCTGAAAGACCCCGTCGAGTGGGAAAGTCACACCTGATCCACATTCAGCTCTAATAAGTAGGTGGTCCCGATGCCATCCTCAGTCAAATACTGCCTTGGTATCAAATCCATTCACTCTTTCCTGAGCCCCTGTGTTCGCCTCTTGTTCATATCAATAGGTAACAATGTATGTGTAGGGAGTGTTTTCCTGTCACAGAAGGTAATCACTGTTAGCAATTATCTGGGCTAGAGAACTAGGGGAGCTACGTCACTGAAAGCATTTAAGGAGGAGGTAGATAGATTTTTGACCTGTCAAAGAGCTAAGAGGTGAAGAATTAGGCATTAAAGAGGAGTTACTGTCAACAGTAGATCACCCATGATGGTATACATTGGCTTGATCATCCGAATTATCTGATTCTGTTTCTTTTGTCCTCATATTCAGTAATTGCAAAATTAATGGCTGTAATTTTCCTGAACGTTTTTTATTGAACGTTGCAATCCGTGAGAGTAAAATATTTTGTGAGTCATATCTGGTTGAGGTATGGGGACTGTATTCACAGTGAATCTGGGTCTATAATATCACCAATAAATGAACTACAAGTTGCAGAGAGGAAACACTCTGTAATGAAACCAGAGGCGTCCTTGGATCAAATGACATTTTCCAACCTACACCAAGCCATGTGTGACAGTCTTGAGGGACTGAATGAGATCCAGTGTTACTGTTGACCAGGTATCTGGGACAAGTGGCCTCCCTCTGCTCTTTGCAGGAGCTGTGAGGGGTTGAATAGAACATAGCAACATAGCACTAAGCAGCAGGAGTGGGCATTAGATACTTTGTCACCGCTTCATGTGGTTTTGGTCTCAGCAGCGCATTTCTGTCTGCATACCATTTTACTACATACCCAAAACAACTTTGAATAAATGCAAACATCCAGGCACCACAATCCTCTGTGGAAGGGAATTTCCACTTGAACATCCCTTTGAGAATTTCTCATTTGTGTTCCAACAAATTTTAGAGGGTCATTATGTCCATTTCCAGTCCCACTCCTCCACTGGTTACACCAATCTTAAATGCAGCCAGTTTAGTGGTGTGGCCAATGATATAGATCTGAGTAGGTCATTTTCGAGAAAAATGTGAGACACAGAAAGTTGAACTCATAATAAATGGTAAAATTGCAGAGTGCCCCAAATGTTATTCTGCCTTTCAAGTTACTCTGCTCACACAAGCGAATGGTAGGGGGATTACTTTCTGGAACAGTTGGATTTGGCTGAATTCCCTTCGTTTCAGGCAGTGGAGAGATTCCAATGAATC
Organism: Hemiscyllium ocellatum; assembly: GCF_020745735.1. Lineage (NCBI taxonomy): Eukaryota > Metazoa > Chordata > Chondrichthyes > Orectolobiformes > Hemiscylliidae > Hemiscyllium > Hemiscyllium ocellatum. The sequence goes on along the minus strand of NW_026868055.1, from coordinate 119,711 downwards.
CTCACAAGTGGTAAAGATGACTCAAGGATTTTATGGCCTCACACTTCGCTATCGGGCAGAACAAAGTAAGAGAGAGGGCTCAATCGACTGCTGCTTCTCAGGCAGTGAATATTTTTTTCCCTCGCGGTGTTGGAACAAACAATTATGCCAACTGAACACCAAACTGGACCATGTGCGATCTCCTGGAACATTCTCTGGAAAACCTGATTATGGATTATATGCAGGTGCGTCATTGCTCTTGTTGTACACAATTCCTTCCAATCGCAAACAAAATGTCCCCACTTTATAATTTCAAGACATCCTTACATGTGTCTGTGTAATTTGTAAATATTGGTAGGTGTCTTCATAGTATGTGTGCTAATATCAATACATCTTTTTCATAAAGTTTATTCTCTAGCTTTAGTCTCCCTGACAGGAAATAATATGTATCCAGCTGATACACTTTTCAGAAAGTCATGGGTGGTTCAATACTATTTCTCAGCTAAGACCAAAACTGATAATCCCCCATAACAAGAGGCCGGCATTCCAGGAATGAATAAAGGGAACCCGTTTTGAAAACCTTCGAAAAGAATTATATCTTTTTATTTTAGTTTAGGGGATCAAATCTGCACACAATGTATCATGTGTGGTCTCAGCAATGCCCTGTACAGATGCAGTAAAACATTCCTGTAATTAAACCTGATACCTTTTGCCAAAAACAGCATCATTCTACTTACCTTCCAAATCACTTGCTGCATCTGACTTCATATTATTCATGTTGCAAGAACATGGAAACCTCCTATATCATAGAGTTCGGCAATCTCTCTCCATTTAAATTGTTTATTATTGTTTCAACCTTCATGCCAAAATAGGCAACTTACCTTCTGTTATTTCTGCTGAAGGTTTGCTCACTAACCTTCCCTGTCTGCATCATATTGCAGACTCACTACCTTCATTTGACGACACATTGAATGACCATCTTGTTGTATGAGGTAATTGAGCTCCAAGCTATTCCCTCCCCTTCCTCCAGATCTTTGATACAGATTATTGATCATTGATGACCTCACAGTGATCTCTGAGGCACTCTACCAGTTATAGCTTTGCAGCCTGAAAATAAGCATTTATCTCTACTCTCTATTTCCTGTTCGTGACAGCTTCCCTGTTCCTGTGTAGCGGCTCAGGTGGGTTGAATGGTCTCCTCCTGGACTGTGTAGTGTACTGAACGGGCTGAATTACTTCATTCTATATTACTGTGTAATTCCTTAGAAGGGCAGAATGGGCTCCTCCTGTGTCATTGTAACGATCCTGTCTGTAGTAATGGAGTGGTCCCCAACCCTGTAACAACATCGAGGGGTGGATTGAGGGAACGACACATGGGGTAGGGACAGCAGTATGTCTCTGGAACAGCCTCGCGGGTGAATTGAGGGAACAAAACATGGGGTAAAGGCAGGAGTTGCCCATTCAGCCGCACCATTCAAAATGTTCATGGCTGATCCAAATGTGTCTGACCATCCGTTTTCTGTCTGTTCCCAATAAACACTGACACTTCTGTCCAGTAAAGATCAGTCGAGCTCAGCCTTGAATACTTTCAATAGCAGAGTCTTCACTGTTCCCTGAGGATGAGGACACCACAGGTAGCACAACACTAAAGTGAAAGGGACATCCTTATTTTATCGTGGGACTGTTATTTTAAAACTACTTTATCTGAACATCAAATCACCAACTCTTTTCAGACATAAGGACAGAATAATTAGGAATAAAGATAAACCATTCCTGACTCCAAACCTATTTCACATTCCCACTGACCCTTTCCAATCAAATATGTATCGCACCCAGCCTCTGCTGCTGTCTCAGGAAGAGAATGCCTGATAGCATAATACTGCAGGAGCATTAAGGAAATGAGCAGATTGAGCCCATTCAGCCTATCGAGTCTGAAATTCCATTCAATAATTTCTTTTTAGTACCTCGATCTCTTCTGCCTTCTCCCCGGATTCCTTGATCTCTTTTCAAATCAAAAACCTATCGATTTGTGTCTTAATGACACTATTGTCTGTGCCTCTGTGTGTCTGTATGTGAGTGTTTGTGCGTGTATCTATATGTGTGTGTGTGTGTGTCTGTGTGTCTGTGTCTGTGTTTTTCTGTGTTTGCATGTGTGTATGTGTGTGTGTGTGTGTCTGTGCCTCTGTTTGTGTGTATGTGCCTGTGCACATGTGTGTTCGTGTGCTTGTAATCTGTGTGCTTGCGTGTCGACATCTGTCTGTCTGTGTTTCAGCATGCGTTTCTGTCTGTATTTATGTCTACTTGTATGTGACTGTATATGTCTCTGTGTGTTTAAACGGGTGTGTATGCCTATCTCCTTGTACGTATTGTTTGTGTCTGTCTGTGTATTTCTGGGTCTGCGTCTTTGTGCAATGAGGTATCTGTGGGTTTTGTTTGGAAGTATAAGGACTGTTGTTGGAACTGCCAGTGGGTTTAAACTGAGAATTGTCTGTCACTGAACATTGCTCCTTAACTGGTCAGTGGGACGTGGATGTTTCAGATTCTCCACACGAGGTGTTCTGGTCCTCTCCAGCTCTTTAACAGTCCTCCCCACATGGCGCGGGAAGGGGAGTGAGGGAACGGATATCGGGCACTCCACTCCCCGGCTTGGCCCTTTCCATCCTATTCCAGGCTGTTTCTCCTGGAATGGGAGAAAGGGATGGGGAGAGAGTGGGAATGGGTTACCCTGCTGTTTGTGCTGGTGTAGGTGGGGGGAGTTGTGAGGTGTCTGGAATGAGTAAGTCGACAGTTTTGAATCCATATAGTATTATTAGTTGCTGAATTCAATAGTGAGAGTGGGAGTGTCTGAGCCTTATTTGGAGGCAGAGCGTGAACCTTGTTCGGGGTTAGGTGCTATAACAGATATACAGTGAGTGCGAGGGAGCAGAGAGTACATGGTAACTCTTATCCTAACACAGTGAGGAGGACATTGTTGCTTGTCCAGTATTGTGAGCCATTTCTTCAGATCATCTCAGCGTTGAGGTGAGCCTCCCTGAATGCCTTGCCCAGATCTATCACTAATAACGACACAGACCTGTCCCTCAGCTTCGACAGAATCAGTTTAGGTAGAATTTACAGATGGCAAGGAGAAGCAAATATTGGTGTGTTACATATCAAAACCAAAACGGTAGCAGAAAATCTGAGCATCATATGCTCTGGAAATTAGATAGGCAAGTATTGTGGATACTGCAGTATCATTGAATGGTCTCAAGTTGTATCTAAACTGCGTTAACAAAGTGACTGCTGAAACTGTGAAAAATAAGTTCCGTAAGTGTATATGAGGTGGGTTGAAGAGTATGTTGTGAAGCAAACTAGAGAGCAGGTTATTTCGGATTTGATGTTGTATGGTCAGAAGGACGAATTATTAACCTTGGTCTGAAGCAGCTTTTAAGGAATAATGGCATTTATAAGATGCATTTTATCCGGTGTCTGCATACAATATAGAATGCTTGAATAATCCAGTCAAACATCATGGAAGACTGGAGGCTAGAGTGTCAAGATATCTTCAGTGAATTGGGAAAGTACAATATAACATTCAGTGGGAGATAAGCAATGATTGTTAAAGTCATAGAGTCCGACAGCATGGAGACAGGCCCTTCGGCCCAAACTTGTCCATTCCGACCAAAATGCCCATCCACGTAAACCCATTTCCCACCCATTGTCCCATATCTTTCTTATCCTTTATTGTCCATGAATTTGTTCAAATGCCTTTTTAATGTTGTCAATGTATCCGCCTCAACTACTTCTCATTCCATATGCGTAACAGCCTCGTGTTAAAAAAGTTGTTCCTCAGTTTCCATTTTATTCTGTCCCCTCTGACCTTACACTGATGTCCTCTAGTCTGTGATTGCCCAACCCTGGGAAAAAAAAGACTGGGTACATTCACTTTATCCATGCCTGACATGATCTGATAGACTTCAATATGATCCGCCCTCAGTCTCATACAAACAAAAGTAAGAAGTCCTAGCTTGTCCAAACTCTTTCTATAACTCAGACCATTGAAAACTTGGCAACATGTTTGTATTTTTTTTCTGCAGTCTTTCCCAATTAATAACATCCTTTCTATAGCAAAATGAACAAAACTGAACATAATATTCCCAATATGGCCTCACCAGCATCCTTTATAACTGCAACATAACTCCCTAATTTCAGTACTCAGTGATATAAACCAATTAAGGTCAGTGTTCCAAAAGCTTTCTTCACTGTCTACCTCTGAATCAACTTTCAGAGAACCATGCACCTGAATCCCAAGGTCCCTCTGTTCTCCTACACTCCTGAGGACCCAGCCATTTACCATGAAACTCCAACCTTGATTTGACTTTCTAAAATGCAAGGAAGTGTAAAACTTACATTGTTCTATATTAAAATCCATTCGCCCTTTCTCAGCCACTTCTCCAGCTGATCAAGATACTGCTGTAATTTCTGAAATTTCTGAAATCCTTCCTCCCTCTCCATGATGCCGCCGGTTTTAGTGCTGTCTTCAAACTTACAAGTCATGCCTGTCCATTCTCATCTAAATCATAGATATATGTGATATGTAGTGGCCCCAGCATCAACTCCTGAGGCATTGCACTATTCACAGGTCTCCAGTCTTACCAGCATGTTTCAAGTATTAATCTCTGCTTCCTACCATCAAGGCAATTTTGTACCCAATTTGCCAGCTCCCCTCAATTCCATGCGATCTAACCTAACCTTCAAGAGCAACGTACCATGTGGAACCTTATTGAAGGCCTAACTGGAATCAATATAGACTACGTATACCCTCCTCAACATTGCTGGTCACTTTATCAAAGAATTCCAACAAAATTGTGAGCCATGATCTCCCTTGCACAAACCCCGTGTTGAATTTGATGAAGGGCTTTTGCCAGAAACATCGATTTTCCTGCTCCTCGGATGCTGCCTTACATGATCTGCTTTTCTAGCACCATTCTAATCTTTCTCTGAACCACACCCTGTCTTTCAAATGCATGTATATCCAATCTCTCCAAATCTTCTAAAGTAACCTACCCACTACATTTTAGGATTACTGTTCTTTAGTTCCCAGGTTTATCTTTGCAGCATTTCTTGAATACAGGCTCAGCATTCGCTATGCTCCATTCGTCCAGGACCTCACTCGTTGGCCAGCAATGATAGAAAAGAGCCAAGCAGTGCTCCCGCAATTTCTTCTCTATCCTCCTATCCTCCTGCGGTGTTCCTGAATATAACTGGTCAGGACCAGGAGTTTTTAGAAATACTGCAAAGTCTGAAACATACATCTATTTATTTCAGGTACAAACATCAAAGAGTGAGAAAGTGACTCAATGATGGTTAACATAACAAATTAGAAAATATGTTAATCATAGGAAGTTACTTCAGAAGAATTCCAGCTATTGTGGAAACCTGAAAATTGTCAGAAATTAACGATCCAAAAAAGGAAGTTCATGAAACTGAAAAGGAAATCAAAAAGAGGACATGCATGCTAACAATCAGGAACACAAAGACTGCATCAATTTGCGATCTATATTTCAAAGGAAACAAAACAAAAGCAAGGTCAAACGTGGAAATTTGTAATTGGGAGAGGAGAAGTCTTTGTGGAGAACAGGGAAATGACCAAGAAAACAACCAGTTACTTTGCATCTGTCTTCATGGAGGAAGATTCAGAAAATCCCCCAGTAATACCAAGTGATCATATCGGACTCCTGGAGCTAAAGACATAAAGTCAATTCATATCAGTAACAAGGTAGTACTTGAACATGGAGCTGGATTGAGCACTGCCAAGTCTGACGAAATAGATGTACTTCCAATCGAAATGTCGGAAATAAATCACCAACAGTAATATTAATTGCACTGTTGATGACTGTGTTTTATTTTCCTGTACATTCTGCAGAGACCGGAAAGTATTGTGGATAAACGTGAATCAAGCAATACAGATGAATGGAAGGGATCCAAACAGCTACAAAGGGAAAAAGACATAGTGTGGAGAACTGCAGACCAGTTAACTTGACATTCGTAGGGAAACTGTTGGAATCTATGACACAGCATGACATTTTTGCTATTTAGAAATCAACACCAACAATGGAGAGAATCAGCATGCATTTCTGATAGAGAAATCATACTTGTTAAACTTCGGAATTGCTTGAAGTTGTTTCTTACAGCATAGATAATGGGGAAACAGTAGACATGGCATATATTGGATTTTCGGAAGAGTTTCTATAGGATCTCAGTGAGTTCGTAAATGCAATGAATGTTTACGTTTATCCACAATACTTTATTTGGAGGAATATATGTAATTGGAAAGTTACAGTTTGGTTATCCTTCCTTTAAGAAAGTCAGAACATTGATGTAAAGACATGTTTAAGCAGTTTCACAGTGTGTTGGTGGGACTGTACCCGGAGTGTAGTGTACAGTTTTGGTGACCGAATCTCAGAAAGAATATACTGACCACAGAGGAAGTGCAATGCAAATTCTCCAGATTAATCCCTCAGATGGTGAGATTGCCTGATGAGGAAACTCGGCCTGTGTTCGCCAGAGTTTCAAAGAATGAGAGGCGGGTCACAGTGAAATTTAGAAAATTCACGAAACGTATGACAAGTTGGAAATTAACAGAACGCTGCCCTCGCTGTCTATTCCACATTCAAGACAAATAATGGCAGGATCTGGGACTGGCCAGTTAAGACTGCAATAAGGTGGAAATTCTTCACTTGGAGGGGACTAACTAACACAGGGGCATGGAAACCTACTGACAGGCAAGATTAGGGAGAATCTCCAGATATTCTCCAAGTGTATCCAGTGGAACAGAATAACTAGGGAACAGGTAGGACTCCTTAGTGACTTGTCAAGTTGCATCCAAATCAACTTTAGTGGTAGGAGACAGACGGTGGTGGTAGAAGGCTGTTTGTGTGCTTGGAGGCTAATGTCCAATGGTGTACTACGGGGATCAGTGCTGTGTCTCTTAATATTTGTGATTCGAAGGTTTTGGTGTTGGACTGGGGTGGACAAAGCTAAAAATTGCGTAACACCAAGTTATACTCCAAAAGGTTTATTCGGTGGCACTAGCTTTCGAAGTGCTTCATCACAACCACCTAATGAAGAAGCAGCGCTTCGAAAGCTGTTGCCTCCAAATAAACCCGTTGGACTATAAGCTGATGTTTTCTGATTGTAAACCTTATCATAAAACGATGCAGCTGTGAATATAGGTTGAGGGGTGTCATAAGTAAGTTTCTGTTTGTTACAAAGTCTGGCCGGGTAGTTGGCAGTGAGGAGGAAGGCCTTATGTTACAGGAAGATACAGATGGAGTGTCAGATGGGCACACATCAATGGCAGATGAGATGTAACCCTGATAAACATGAGGTCATGCACTTTGGAAGGAGGAACCAGGCAGGGGAGGACTCAATGAATGGCAGCACACTAGGAAGCTCAGAAGGTGCTTCTCTACACATCCCTGAATGTGGCTGGACAGGGTAACACACAATTTGAGAAAGCGTACGGGAACGTAAATACGGCCTGTACACATCGAAGCATAGATTATAAGAGCTATGCGGAACTTTTGTTAGCCAAGATGGAATACTGTGTGTAGTTCTGGGAACTACATTACAGGAAGAATGTGATTGCACTGGAGGGGGTGCAGAGAAGATTCACGAGGATATTCCCTGGGATGGAGCATATCAGCTCTGGAGAGAGGCTGGGTAAGCTCGGGTTGTTTAGTTTGGAGCAGAGAAGACTAAGGGGGACGTGAATCAGGAGGATAAGATTGCGAGGGACATGGACGGGGTGGATAGTCAGCAGCTGATCCATTTCGCCAAAGGGACACACTCTTAAAGTGAACGGTTTGAGGCTGAGTGAGGATTTGAGGACTGTTTTTCATCCAATATATGTTGGGGTCTGGGATGCACTTCGTGAGAGAGGAAATGTTATGGTAATCTCAAAACCATTAGAAAATACATGGTTATGCACTTGAAATGCCATAAGATTGAGAGTGACGGGTTTTGTGTTGCATATTTGTGGAGTCCTCTCCTCCAGTAAGTTGTTTAATAGTCCATCGACATTTATGTTTGGATTTGGCAGGACGACAGAGCTTAGATCTGATCTGTTAGTCTTGGGATCATTTCCCCTCTCCATCAGACATTAGTTCTGCTGGTCGGAATTTAACCAGTTAATTGTGGGAGCTTTAATGGGTTGTCAACAATGTGCAGTGTGTGGGGAAATGTAGACTGTGGTATCAAATAACATGGCTTCAGAACCTGCAGGAACATAATGCAAAATGAAATGATAATATCGATAAAACTTTAAGGGGGAATACTAGACGGTGGCGATCCAGAAGGTCTGCTTTGCTGGACTCTGCATCAACACACGGGCAAAGTGGTTCTCTAACCCACCCCATCACAGTCTTTTACTTAAAATTCAACACTAAAAGAGCGATAGAATCTTCACTGGTCCCGATTTGTCAAAGGGAAATGACAAAACATGGGGAAAAGGATCGAGTAAGTCCCAACAAGCGGTGCATCAGTCAGAAGCATCGAGCTGTACCTGCGGCTGTAGCTGCAACCCACTCTACTCTTCAATAGACCCAATTACTCATCAGGCCTTGGTCACTGAGTTCACCAAGTTACGTGAAATGATTGAAGGCGTGATTGATGAACAGTTCAGCCGTGGCTAGAGCCGCTCTCAGCCGTGCTCCAAAAACATGAGCAGCAACTTGACAGCCTTGGAAACAGAACAGACAATGTCAAGCGCCGAACTGCAGGGGCAGAAACCGCGATCGATTCCTCTCGGGAGAGGATCCTCGCCCTTGAAAAACAGGTCTGCACCTTAACTGAACAAGATGATGACCTCGAGAACAGGGGTATGATGATGAATATTCACATCGTCGGTTTGCTGGAGCGGACAGAAGGTGGTCAGCTGGTGAGTTTTTTTCAAGAACTGGCTGCAGCGATCCCTTCACTTGGAAACTGAGGAGGGACGGGTGAAGACTGAGACAGTTCATCGGGTTACGGCACGGAAGTCAGACTCAGACCAACGCCTTCATCCTGTCCTTGTTTGATTACATAGTTATGGGGACAAACAAAGACTGGTGGAAGCTTCCAGAACCCAGTGGAAAGATCTGATGGGTTTAATTTACGAGGGCTCCAGGATTATGTTCTTTCTGGAATTTTCAGCGGCAGTGATTCAGGAAAGAAAATATTTTGATGACATTAAGAGAAGAGTAAGGGAACTCTGGATTCAGTATTCCTTACAGTTCCCAGCGGTGCTCCGTATTGATTTGAATGGATCTTTGAACCCGTCTGACTCTCCAGAGAAAGCAAAAACTTTGTGGATATTGTAAAGTAAGCTGGATATTTAGATAATCATGTTTCTCTCTTAAAGAAATTTTGTTAGATTTTTCTGCTATTAACCAGTGTTAAATTATTGCCGGGAATGGTTAAACTACTCATTTTTAACTTCTTCATTAGTATTATCACTTTTTTTTCTTTCTTTGCTTGTGTCTGGGGTGCAGCTCAAGCTGAAGGGATTTACAAAGCTAGTTGTGTCAACTAAGAGCCGACCGAAGGGCAGTTCAAGTCCGATTTTTGTTGATAATGCCCCGGATCCCATATTGTTAGCGGGCACAAGATAAAGTTTTGAGATATGTAAGCGTTCCCAGTGGGCGGTGGGGGGGGGGGGGGGGTAAATTCCCCAATCGAGTGTCATTGGCAGCTTGGATTTTATTTCGTTCTTTGATTTTTATGTGTTTAGCTTTGGAAAGTTTTGAGAGCTTGTTAGTTGTAGTAGTTTTAGTTTGTACAGTTTTTAGGCTCAATGAGTCTTTTTTTTAATTAATGATACGCGATGTGTAATTCGATGTGAAACTCTAGAGTTGAAATGCTGCTACAGTGTGTTATGGAAAATAATGTACTTAAAAGCTGTACCTGGAACATTAAGGGGAGTCATCCGCCAGTCAAGAGGAAAAATTGACTTTCTAATCTTCAAAAGAGAGGGTGGATGTTGTCCTATTGCAAGAGATGCACCTTGATGACAAGGAACATTTGACGTTACAGCAGGGTGGGTTTGATCAGGTTTATTTCTCATCTTCGAATACTAGGAGTAGGGGAGAAGCCATGCTAGTTAGGAGGAATCTTCCATTTAAATTACTAGATTGTATTAGACACTCACGGAAGGATTATCATTCCCAAAGTCTTGAACTATGGGAAATAATACAGCATTTTGAATGTTTAATGCCACCCGGCGCACCCTCTTAAAATCCTGGTAGATGTATTTTCCAAAGGAGGTTATCTTGCATCGTGGCACATTATTACAGAAGGAGATTTCAACTGTCTTATGGCCCTACGGTGGACAGAATGTCCAAATGTCCCCCGATACCCTAGTTATAATGTAAGCAATTAGTGGATTTTTGTGCAGAACTAGAGCTGGTGGATGTCTAGAGGCAGATCTACCTCACAAGTAGGGATTTTATTTTATCCTTTAACCCGCAGAAATGGCACACGTGGGTTGGTCTCTTCTCCATCCTTGCAACAATCTTAGATACGGTGGCATCCTACACAATTATCCCAACATTCCTTCCCCAGAAGTAAGATAGAAGTAACATAAGATTATGTTGTATGCAGATGAGGGTCTTATGTTTTTGTCAAATCCCACAGTTTCGGCAGCTCACGTGATGTAATGCATTAATTCGCTTATCACCTTTTCGGGCTATAAGATTAATTTTACAAAGTTTGTGGCCATCCCTATGGGAGGTCTCAGGGAAATACCTGATGTTGAGGGCAAATCCTGGTTTCCTTTTAAATGGTCACGAGGGTGGTTCCCCTGTTTTAGTATATTCATTACATCTGTCTTTGATCATTTATTTAACGTGAACTATGTCCATTTGTTTGACAAAATTAAACAAGACCTTCAAAGATGGGAGGCACTTCCAACATCCTGGCTAGGTTGGATAGCTGTTCTTCAAATGAATGTCCTTCCTTATTTGCTATACCCCGTGTGAAGGCTTCTTTTGATGTTTCCCAGACAAATATTTAGGAGACTTCATGGCTGGTTTAGCTCTTTTATTTGGCATCATAAGCGACTCTTTATCAAGCTAACCAAATTGCAACTGCCCCACAGAGTGTGGGGAGTAGATTCCCAGATCAAAAGCTATCAATTAAGCTCTTTATTATCCTATGCTAGTGTCTGGGCCACTGAGGACTCGGTGTCAATACGGTTAGATATTGAACCCTCTCAGACAAAGTGAACCCTTATTAGTCTGTTGTTCTGAGACAAAATGACAACATTTTTGGAGTATTTTCATAACCCAATAATTGTCATTCATGTTTTAACAGTATTGATAATGCGTCATATCGAGGTTAAAACAGTCATAATCGTGTTTCTTACCCCTACAATTGCTATACCGAGTTGTCAACCGGGGATAATGGATTCCAGGTTTAAACTGTGGGAAGCCAGGGGTGTAACTTGCTTGAGTGATTTAGAATTATTAGAATCCCAACAGTGTGGAAACAAGCTCTTGGGGCCCAACAAGTCGATTTCGACCCACCCAGATCCATTCCCCTAGTATCCTATATTTACCCTGACTAATGCTCCAACCTACACATCCCTGAACACTATGGGTAACTTATCAATAGCCAATTCATCTAACCTGCACATCTTCATATCCTGGTCCTGTGAGGCCGCAGTGCTAACTAGTGAGCCACCACGTGCTATTTGAGGGAGAAAGAATGACATCATTTGATCAAATAACTCGTAAGTATCGACTACCTAGTAAAGACCTCTTCTGTTTTTTTCCCAGATCCGAGATTTGATTTTTTTTTAAAACTCCTTTACCAGACTCTTACATATCTGATGTAGAGAAGTGGGTGCTTATTGCTTAGAATACACTCTCTGTCAGTACCCTTTATCATGAGTTGGAGCGGGTCCCCTCAGAAGAGACTGTGCAGCTTTGTGATGTCTGCAAGAGAGAGTTGGGGGGGGGGGGGGTCAGACCACTTCGGACACATGGGAGGATATTTGTGAAAATGCTCGAAGGATTTTGATCTGTAACAGGACACATTCCATGCAGCTGAAAATTCTTCATAGGGTCTATCTGACCACAGATTGTTTCTCAAAATGCAAAGTGGGATTATCTTCAGCATGTCGTAAATGCGGAATGACTACAGACACTCTTACTCATTGCTTGTTGTCCTGCTGCAGGCTTCATATATATTGGAGCACTGTGTTAGGTGTGATAGAGTAGGTATTGGGGACTGAATTGGAGATGGACCTGGTTTTTATTTTTCTTGGCCTGCTCAGGGTACCTTACACAGATGCACATGAGGAAAGAAAATATATATCCTTACTTTTTGTGCTAGGAAACATGTTCTGTTGTGCTGGATGTCTGAAAACCCCGGATCTGTTGGGTCGTCGTAAGTTCTTCATGGAGAATATCCCTTTGGACTTTCTCACCAGTATGGTGCACCAAAAAGCAGAGATTTATATAAGGCATGGCAACCCTTTTTGGAATACCACGATGCAGGTTTATCTGTCACATTAAGAAGGGCTTTTATATAATCATGACGATATGGTCTACTGAATCTAATATCCAGCGAGGAACAATTATGAACATAAAAATGCGTATCAGTTAATGCTCTTGAAGAACGAGAGCTATCGTTTTGTTATGCTGAGCTGTACTACTTATTAATTATTTATTGTTCATTTTTGTTTTTCTTCTGTCCATTTAGTGTTTTTAACTTGTTTTGTATGTACATATACATGCGTGTAATTTTGTTCAGTTATTTGAAATTGGTGTTATTGGGTTATTATTTTATTAAAAATCTCTTTTCAATAAAATTACTACTTAAAAAAAAATAAAATGCTAACATTGATAGAATAGAGTCCTAAAGAAATCTCATTAGAGAAACCACTCATGCTGGTTTATCCTGAGGGTCACCACACCTCGGGTGATGGGGCGAGGTTGAGAGAGTGTCCTGACCATGGGACCCTCTGTCAGTGTGGGGAATTGAACCTGCACTGTTGATCTCTCTCTATATCATAAACCTGCCGTCCAACTAACTGAGTGAGAGACCGTGCAACTGTCACAGACAGAAACAGCCACAGGCAAAGAACAAGAGAAACACTCATAACAATGAAAATGGTACAATTAAGATAACGGTCAAGACAATGGCTAAGGGTAAAAACGTTCTCTGCTCGAAATTGTATTTTATAACAAGACGTATTTAGAAGCTGTCTTTGATTTAATATCATTTAGGCGAGTCAAGTAAAATAACCTGAATTACTAAGTATGATTGGACATCTATAATCATCAAATAAGTGTAGATTTTTATTTGGTCTGTGTAAAGCATGCTGGCTGTCGCATGAAAGTATAAAGCAGATGGAATATATTGTTAGGAGAGTGCGTTCCATGGGAAATACCCTCGAACAGGCGTTAGAAGAAAACTGGGGTAAAAGTGCTGGAGTGCCATCTGGTCATTCATGATGGGTGGGAGAATCGGGCTGGTATTGAATGAGAGGGACACCATGGGGTGGAGTGGGTAGTTAATGAGATGAGTTCGATAAGATAGCACCAGGAAACAGCTTCGTACAGACAATCCCTCTGTCACACTCAATGAAAATGACACTGAGACAAATTACTGGTTATACAGTTCAATGAGCCGAAGACTCTGCTGTCCTCAGTCCCAGTTACAAAGCTGCAGGACAAATGCTCATTCAAAACTCTCCATCGCCTGAACTCATACTAAGATACCATTCACTCATAATTCTTTATAATACTGACCCGTGTCGCATGATCCTGTAGAAATGTCTTCATTTCAGCATTCTGGAAACAGTGAACATATCTTTCCATTACATTTTTTCTCAGTCACCCGCTCCCTGTCTCTATCCCAAAACACACGGATTGACAGTCGTACGGTTCTACAGATGGAAACAGTCCCGTCTGCCCAGTTGTTCCATGCTGAACAAAATGTCCATCCACACTCATCCAATTTCTCTGCCCTTGCTCTGTATCCTTTAATCTTTTCCTATCTGTATTCGTCCAAATGCCTTTTCAATGTTGTTATTGTACTCACCTCAACCACTTCCACTGGCAGCTCATTCCATATGTGTACCATACTCTGTGTAAAAAAGTTGCCCTACGGGTTAATTTTTATTTATTCCTCTCGAAGCATTAACGGATGTCCTCTAGTCTTCGATTCCCCAACCTTGCCAAAAGAATGAAGTATTCACCCCTATGTACGTCTCTCATAATTTGATAAGATCTACACTCCTTGTTGTGGTTCTCTTTACCGAGCTGGGAATTTGTGTTGCATACGTTTCGTCCCCTGTCTAGGTGACATCCTCAGTGCTTGGGAGCCTCCTGTGAAGCGCTTCTGTGATGTTTCCTCCGACATTTATAATAGTTTGCATCTGCCGCTCCCGGTTGTCAGTTCCAGCTCTCCACTGAAATGTCTGCAACACACATTCTCAGCTCGGCAAACAGAACCACAACAACGAACACCCGAGCTACAAATCTTCTCACAAACTATCTACACTTCTATGAGAACCCCTTCAGTTTCCTAGGTTGTAAAGAAATAAGTTCTAACCTGTCTAATTTCTCCCTATTACTTAAACCCTTTAGCCCAGGAAACATCTCTGAAATTTATTCTACACTCTTCCTTGTTCCATAATATCCTTTTAAGAGCAAGGTGAACAAAACTGAACACTATACTCCAACTGCAGCCTTACCAATATCCTGTATAATTGCAACATAACGTCCCAACTTCTATACTCAATGCCCTGACGATGGTCTGTGTGCCAACAGCCTTCTTCACTGTCCTGTGTATCTGTGACTCAAATTTCAGACAACCGTGCACCTGATCTCTCATGTCCTTTATTCCACTACACTCCTTAAGGCTCTCTCATTCATCATTAAACTCCAACCTGGATTTGACTTTCCAAAATGCAGGACGTCACCCTTATCTATGTTACACTCCACATGCTATTTCTCAGCCCACTTCCACTGCCGATCAAGGTACTGCTGCAATTTCTGTTAATGTTCCTCATTGGATCACTCCTATTTTAGTGTCATCTGCAAACTTACTAACCTTGAGTTGTGCACTCTCGTCCAAATCATTGATATTGATAATAAACAGCAATGGGCCCAGCACCGACCCCTGAGGCACTCCACGAGTCTCAGGCCTCCAGTCCGACAAGCATACCTTCACCGTTGCCATTTGCTTCTCAATGCCTAGCCAATTGTGTCGCCAATTTGCCAGATTATCTTGGAGTCCATGCAATCTAACCTTCTCGAGCAGCCTACCATGTGGAACTTTATCAAAGGCTTTACTGAAATCCATATAGACTATGTCCACTACCCTGCCCTCGTCAACCTTCCTGGTCACTTCCTCAAAAAACGCGAACAAAATTTGTAAGGCATGATCTGCCATGCACAAAGCAATGCTGACTGCTCCAAGTCAAACTCTGCCTTTCCAAATGCATGCACATCTTATCACTCAGAACCTTCTCAAGTGGTTGACTGAAAACAGATGTGAAGCTTACTGGTGCATACTTCCCAGGTTTTTCTTTGTAGCCCTTCTTGAATAAGGGCACAACATTTGCTATTGCCCAGTCTTCCGGGACCTTGCCCCTGAATTGTCTTCTCTCGCCTCTTGCAGTGCTCTTGGATATATCTGGTTAAGACCAAGAGATTTATCTGAATTTATGCATTCTAATATGCCCCACAGCACCTCTACTGTGATATTAACGGTACCAAGATATGACAACTAACCCACCCAAAGGTCACAGATCTTCATGTCTTTCTTCGTGGTAAATACAGAGGGGAAATTGAGGACCTCGCCCATCTGTTGTGGTTTTACACATGAATGCCCACTTTGGATTTTAAGGCGTCCTATTTTCTCTCTAGTCGTTCTTTTTCTTTACTATACTGAAAGCACATCTTTGGAATCACCCTAATTTTCTCAGTCACGGCTATTTGTTCGCCCTTTTCGCCCTCCTGATTTCCTTCTTCAGTAAACTCCTGTATCCCCGTGCCTCTCCAGAGATTCCATTGATTCCAGCTACCTGAAACTGAGCCATGCCTCCTTTTTGCTGGTTAGAGCCTGATTATCTCTTGTCATCCAGGGTTCTCTCTTCCTGCCTCACTTTCCCTTCATACTCACAGGAATATATAGACTTTGAACTCGAGCCATCTCACTTTTAAAGCCGCCCCCCCCCAACTTACCAGAGATCTTTTTGCCTGGAAACAAGCTACTCCAATCAACGTTTGCAAGTCCCTGTCAACTTCCAGCAAAATTTGCCTTGCCCCAATTTAGAACTTGAATCTGTGGACCAATTCTGTCCCTCCCAAAGCTATTTTAAAATTAATACAATTCTAGTCACCGGTCCCAAAATACTCCCCCACTTTACCTCCGTCACCTATCCTGCCCTATGTCCCAACATTAGGTCAATATTGTCCCTTCCCGAGTAAGAACCTCTATATGCTGCTTGTGGAAACTTTCCTGAACATACTTAACTAATTTCTTGCCATCTTAGTCCTTAAACCCCTGGAAGTCCCAGTCTCTGTTAGTATAATTAAAACACCTATTATGACAAACCTATTGCTCCTGCAAGCCTCCCCATCCTCCCTGCATACTTGATTCTTTAATTCCCATTGATTATTTGGAGGCTTATGGTACAACCACTATAACATCACCAACTCCCTCTTACTTCTTTGCACCATCCACAAAATCTCACTCAACATTATCTCAGTTATTTCATCTTTAAATACTGGAGTGGTATGCGCCTGAATCGGAACTATTGGTATTGAAACTGTTTCAATTTACATCTCTCCCTTCCAGTGATTTTCACACCCACAGCACCCCTTGTCAAGGCGCAATGGAGATATAAAGCTGTAAATGAATGGGAGCTACACATCCTGTCACTGCCAGCATTGGCTGCAAGTTTCCCCACACTGGGCAGTGATCGAACACAGTGCTACTGAATAATGCAACAGTCTGGGGTTATATACGAATGAACCAGTGCAGTCTGCACAGCTCCCCACTCTGGACATTTAGCCCAGGATTATAGATCAAGCATTGTTGTGGGCTGCACAGAGTTCCACTCCGGACATTGCTGGGTTCATTCAGCAGTTCGCTAGCTGGATCTACACAGTGCTCCATACTGAACGTACAATGGATGGGCTGGTTATGTGAGTTGGTTTGCGAATGTTAGAGAACTAAACAATGCCTTTATTTTGTGCTTTCATTCTTGTGATTGGACCCTTCAAACCCTGACTCATCTGATCAGACCGGACCCTTTGGATGAGTCATGGTGATTGTTGTTACAACATCGGGGTCTGCAACATGACCAACAAATGAAGCAGAGGCTGCAGAGGGGGGAGTCTCCATAAAATGAAATGAGGGAATCACTATCAGATCAGCCGTGCTCTAAGTGAATGGTGGGGCAGGATTGTGTGAACCACGAATGCAACTTATTCATCTATTTCTGTTTGTAACAGGCAAACTCCCCTTCTCTCCCAGTGGCCAAAGCTGGTGGGAAGTGAGTCACCTCCTGCTGTCCATGTGTAACAGGTTCCTGGGGTCTCACAAGCCTCCAGATTTCCAAGTGTCAGTCTCGAGCAGTTGTGTGACAGCCTCCTGTTTCTGTGTCCCAGCCTCGAGCAGTTGAGTGACAGCCTCCTGTCCCTGAATCCCAGTCTTTAGCAGTTGAATGACACCCTCCTGTCCCTGAATCCCAGTCTCGAGCAGTTGAGTGACTGCCTCCTGTTCCTGTGTCCCAGTTTCGAGCAGTTGAGTGATGGCCTCCTGTCCTGTGTCCAAGTCTCGAGGACGAGTGAATCCCTCCTGTTCCTGTGTCCCAGTCTTGAGCAGTTGAATGACACCCTCCTGTCCCTGAATCCCAGTCTCGAGCAGTTGAGTGACAACCTCCTGTTCCAGTGTCCCAGTCTTGAGCAACTGAGTGATGCCTCCTGATCCCAAGTTTGTGAAAATAGACGTCCTCCTCTTGCTACTGACAAAAAGGCTCCAATAGCTCTCTGCTCATCTGCTGCTCCTGTGGAATGGAGTTGAGGGACTGAATGGCCTCTTCACATTCCTTCCAGCTTCTCTTGACTAAAAGCCTTTCTCCTGTTTCTGTAAAACACCATCAAAATCTGAATGATGTATTTTTGTATTTGACTCTCAGTAATTGAGCAAACAAGCTGACTGACTGAATTCAGAACCTGAACAGCCTCTTCCTGTTCCTGTGTTATACACTCAAGAGTCAACAGTGTCTCAGTGATGTACAGCACCGAAAAAGACCCTTCGATCTAGTCGTCCATTCTGACCAAATATCCTTAATCAATCTCATCCCCGTTGCCAGCACTTGGCCCATATCCCTCTAAACCCTTCCCATGCACGTACCCATTCAAATGCCTTTTAAATGGTGTAACTGTACCTGCCTCCACCACCTCTTTTGGGTGCTCAGTCCATATACACAGCAGTTTCTCTTTGAAAGTGTTGTGCCTCATTTCCCTTTATAAATCTTTCCCCTCTCACCTTAAACCTTTGACTTGTAATTTTTGACTCGCCTATCCTGGTGTAAAGACATTGACTGTTTACCTTATCTATGCCCCTCATGATTTTATAAACCTCTTTAAGGTCACCCCTCAGCCTTAACACTTGAAAATAGCCCCAGCCTATTCAAACTCTCCCTGTAGCTCAAACCCTCCAACACCTGCAACATTCTTTTAAATCTCTTCTGCACCCTTTCAAGTTTGACAACGTCTTTCCGACAGCAGGGTGACCAGAATTAACAGGCAGTATTACAAAAGTGGCCAAACCCATGTCCTGGACAGGGGCAACATGTCTTGCAAACACATAGACTCAAAGCACGCACCAATAAAGGGAAGATCGCCAAGTGCCTTCTTCACTACGCTGTCTACCTGTGACAGCACTTTCAAGGAACTGAGAACCTGCACCACAAGGTAACACAGTAGCTCAGTGACTAGCATTGCTACCTCAGAGCACAGCGATCTGGGTTTACCTTCATCCTTGAATGACTGCCTGTATGGAGTTTGCACATTCTCCCCGTGTCTGCGTGCGTTTCTTCTGGGTGCCATGTTTTCCTGCCACAGTACAAAGATATACCGGCAAGTGTAGATTGGCCCTGCTAAATTGCCCCAATACCCAGGGATGTGTAGGCGAGGTGGATTAGCCATGGGAAATGCAGGCTCAGAGGGACAGGGTAGGGGTTTCTCCAGTAGGATACTGTTTAGAGGGTGGTGTGGCCTCGATGGGCCGAATAGGCTCTTTCCTCATGTAGGGATTCTATCATTTCAATTGAGTTCTCTTTGAGTGGCAACTTTCGACAGAACCCTACCTACATATCTTGCCGTGATTTGTCTTGCCAAAATGCAACAACTCATATTTATCTAAATATAACTCCATCCCCATCCCTCAGCTCACCTAATCAACTTTCTCTTTGTTCGGAGATATCATTTTTCACTGTCGACTACACCAACAAATTTGGTATTATCTACAAGCTTACTGACCATACTTCATATACTCAAATGCAAATGATTTGTATAAGTGACAAGAGGCAGTGAACTCACTGTTGACCTTTGCGGCACGCCACTGGTCACAGGTCTCCAAGTTTAATGAACAAATGTCCACTGTCACGCCCTGTCTCCAATATTCCAGAAAATGTTGGATCTAAATGGCGAGCTCTCCCTGAATCCAAGGCAGTCTGACTTTGCTAACCAGTCTACCATGTAGAATATTTTGGTTTTCTTACTGATTTCCATTAAGACAACATCCACTGTCCTGTCTTTCTCAATCGTCTTCATCACTTCCTCAAAAAATTCCACCGAGTCAGTGAGATGTGATCTCCAATGTACAAAGCCCTCTTCAGTCCTTGTCTTTCCAAATGCATACATATCCTTTCTCTCAAAATCTCCTCCAACAATTTTTTCACCATTGACGTCAGTCTCACCGATCTATATTTACCTGATTTTTCCTTCCTTTCTTAATTAATGACACTATTTTAGCAGCCCTCCAGTATTTTGGCACCTCACCTGTGGAAATCAATGATACAAATATATCAGCAAAATGCAGAGAAATCTCTTTCGTAGCTTCCCACAAATATCTAAGATAGAACTGATCAGGTCCCAAGGATTTGTTCACCTTTATGTGTTTTAAAATGTCCAACACGTCCTTGTAATATAGACACTTTTCAAGATATCACTATACATTTCCTCATTCTCTCGCTCTTGTAACTCCCTCCACGTTAAATACTGAGGAGAAATACTCGTTTCATATCCCTCCCATCTCTTGTGGTTCCACATATAGGTAGCCTTACTGGTCTTTTAGGTGCCCTATTCCTCCCTAGTTAATCTTTTGCCATTAAAAGATTTGTAGAATTCCTTCGATACCTCGTTAACCTTATTTCTAAAGCCAACTCGTATTCACATTTTTCTAGCCCGATTTCCCCGTTGACTATACACTTGCTGCCCTAATCCTCTGGGGAGCCACTTGATTTCAGTTCTATTTACCTGACATATGCCTCCTTTCTTACCTTGATCAGAGCATCAATATGTCTACCCATCCAGTACTCCCTGCACCCACTATCCTTGCCCCTCTGACTAATGGGAACACGTTGGCTCTGGACTCTCTGAAACCAAGTTATGATGGCCTTGCATTTTCCAACCATCCCTTTACCTGCAAATCGATTATTCCAATTAGCCTTTCACAGGGCTCAACTAACACTTTCAAAATTAGCCTTGTTCAAAGTTAGAACTTTATTGTTTACGCCAGGTCTTTCCTATTCCATAACTAGTTTAAACGTAATAGTTGTGCGTAACAGACTTGAAATGTTAAATAAACACTTTCTGCTCCTTTGTAACAGGCTCGAAAGACTGCATGGGATCCTCCTATCAATTTATAACAGCCACGAGACATTAAATGACACAGCAACCCCTGGAGTATAAGCAGCCAGTAAACTGTATCGATGGAGGTCCAACCCTTCTCAGTTACAGAAACAATTAACTCCAGGTGCCCTCTCAATTACACCTCACACAGCTGCAGCGAAATCCTTTTTATTTTGACTGATTTTGTTGGCAAAATGTGCCAATATTCCAGAGGTCCACCTTTTCAAGTAGCAACAGGCTAATATTGGCTGACTGGCCTTCTCTTATCTCTCTGTAAGAGGCCCATAGGGACAGAATTGTTTCGGCCTGTTGCTGAGCAGCAGTCTCAGTGCTCTGTCTCAAGGTTATGAAAGGATTTGAAAACAGGGCATTAAAACCTGGCATAGCCTCACACTGGTCAATAAATATCATACTGTAGGTTAAGACATCTAGAAACTTGCCCATCTGACGTTTTTTTATTTATGTAGCCGATCTGTTATTTTATAACTGCTTTCTTTCATAAACAGAGTGGGACACATATAGACCCATGCAGTGTTCTGTTAATAATCTCGTATGCAAGGAAAAAGAAATAAAAATTGAGAGATTTATGGTCCATCTCTCAGCACTCTCATCCATTCCATTCAAAACCAGTAAATGTTCCCTTTTATAGCGATATGAAAAGTGATGTATGGAACTGGTTAACTGATCCTATTTGTTCAGTGACTGTGATTAATGCCAGTCTCGATGGATACTAATTATCCCAATGGAGGGTTTCCATCTTTTAATGATAATTGGGCGCCATTCAATGTGTTATTCCACAACATGAGCGGGAACCATCACCAATAGCACTGACAGGGATCAGCAGATCCAGAGAGAGGTGGAGGAGAGATCAGAATCTGAGAACATTAGATTGGAATGTACCAACAATGGAACAGAATCTGAGAACATTAGACTGGAATAGTCCAACAATAGGCAGGAGTTTATCCTATTATGTTTGGCTTTTTTCTGAATTTTATTTTTGCCATTTTATTGGCGGATCTATTACGCTCTTCGCATTATACAATGTATTTATTACCCCTTCCTGGCTAGCGTTGGTGTTCCTGGTAAGTGTCATTGTCCTTTTTTTTATCTATAAATTAGTTATGACTGTATTACTGTTCTTTCATATTTTCTACACTTCTATCCGCTATTATTGTTCCTGTTGAAACTCTGAATCCAGATATTTACTCTACAGACCACTACTAACTACATCAATGAAAGTGTTCAATTACTGCATCCCTCTGCTCTGGCAATGTTACTTATGGGTCTCTGTGTTGACCGACTCAGTTTCAGCAGATAACCGCATTATACAGTATCTTTGCCTTTGTTATTTAAATATTAAGAGCATGGAGGTCACTGCCTACTGTTCTGGTTACAAACTCCACTTCCTTCCAGTGTTTCCATCCCATGCCTGGCAAATGCTTGCAGCTGAAGCAGACGAGTCATAACTGTGGGAGATCCCTTTGACCATGAGCTGATTCCTGACACCATGTCCTGACCACTTCTAATTTGAAATACTCACCGCTCCGCGATGTATCTCACTGACTTATTCCATCTCCTGTTTGAACTTTGAGTTATAAAATACAGTCTTAATGAAGTTAATAATCTGCTGCTGACGATTCTGGCTTCAAACTTGTTGAAGCAAATCTGATTCGAACACACACCAACCCCCCATCCATCTGTCATTCATGTTCACGCGGATATATATTGCTATTTTTATGGCAATGCCTTTATTTTAACATTTTCAAACACTTTATCTCATCTGTCCATGAAAATTCTGTCATTCTCTCTCTGTCGATTAAATAAAAGCCTGCAAGTTGTTCGTATTTAAAATAGTTTCCTCCATGTGCGTTCCTTCTCAAACATTAAGTTTCACATTCAACCACGCCAATCGGGCACGTGCACACTCTCTCCCTCAGTCTCTGATGAACACACACACACACACGCGCGCAGATAGATAGGCAGTCATCTGATGCGAGTATAGTTAGCATATGATAGTAAAGTTTGCAATGCTCTCCATACTGGGCAGATACTGCAGTTTACTGAGCAACACACTAGCATGGTCTGCACAGCCCTCGATGCTGGACTGTCATCTTGTCCCAGTTTATGTTGTTTGTGGTGTTCTGTCAAGCAGATTCAGAATTTCATTTAACAAACCATTTCAGCTGATCTGGCAATGCCTGTAGTCAATGTTCTCATTCTTGTAATTTTAATCTCGAAGATCTCACTTCTCCAGTTAGTCACACTGCCCTGTCTATTTTCCCCATATTTCCACAACCTCCTCCAAGTTAATTAACTGCCTGTTTCTGTCTTTAATGTGAATCTCTCAGTCCCTCTGTATCTTTCCCTGGCCTTGGGTTTTGGCTCCCCAGTGTATCGAGTGCTGACATTGTGAAGCTCAGAAACAGTGAAATGGTGTGTGTCAGGCTGTTGTTCACTTCCCGGTATGTCCCATGTGATGGTCCACGGACAGGTGTGTTTCAGAAGTTATGAGACACATCCTTGTGACTTGGTCTGTACCTATATTTGTTCCTCTCAGGTGACGTCGCGATCAGTAACACAATCAGTAACATTGAGTAAAGGACCAGGCATCTAAATTGTGTGACAATGCTGTCACTTTTTTTTTTAAAAAAAGGTTATTTTCTTTTTTTTAACAAGAGATCTTAAAGGCCAACTGCCTACTGAAAATGGCTCAAGTAAATAACTTACGAGACTTTTAGGTTTTTTAATAAATAGTAGTAACAATGGCCAGCTCACACAGACCAGGCTTTCTAGTTATTTCCTTACAGCTGTAAGTCACCAGGTGCTTGTGTCCCAGAAGGGTTGGAAGCTTTAGTAAATTATCCCGAGCTGCTATTCTCTCTCAAGCTTCACTTGATGCTGTTTCCTCCTGGATTGGAGAACTGTATGTCTGAATGCTCCTTTTTACCATGGAGTGTGTTTAGGTGATGTTAGTATATTGGAACAGTTCATTTGTAGAAGGTACTGTATCCATTATTTGGTTAAGGTTTCCAATAGTTAAGTTATTCTAAAATCCTCTTCATTTTGTATGGGTTTTCATTAGAGTGCTTAAATATATTGTGTTTTACTTAATGGTGATTGGTTTGACTAGTAGCATCACATCAGGAACATCCACTTCACATCTACCTTTAAAATAAGAAAAGGTTGGCATCCAAGCTATCGTCTTAAAATAGTTTGAGACAGTCTGGTTGGTCTATAGCAAACTGGGGACTTTTGTCTGGTTCGACATCGATAATACCAAATTTGGTTTAGAATTGCAATCTCTGCAGTCTGCAAACAGGCCATTCGACCCAACAAATCCACACCGAACCGCCGAGGAGTAATCTCCCCAGACTCATTCCTACCCTATTATTATTCATTTACCCCTAACCCACACATCCCTGAAAACTGCAAACAATTTAGCATGGCCAATTCACCTGACATGCACACTTTTGGATTGTGGGAGGAAACCAGCGAATCCAGAATAAGCTCATGCAGATACTGGAGAGTACGCACCAGGAGGCTATTGGGTTCAAAGGTCGTGTATGGTAGCTGTTAGGGTCTTTTGTTCCAGATGTTGAATTCGGTTAGTTTAAACAGTGTTTTGTGTATAAACATTCTTTCAGTCATTGAGAGTTTTCTAGGTGTGGAAGAAGTGAAGTTGGGGGTTTTACAAAAGGTGATGAAGGCAAAGCTGTAGGAACTGGCAGACAAGCTGCAGTTGGGGTTGCGTTTGTCTGTGTGAAAATTAGAGATAATTACAGCTATAGCTCAGCAATTACACTTGGAGGATCTGTCATCAGACTCTTTGGAAATGGCGAGAATTCAATTTCAAATGAGGCACCTTGAACATGAGAAGGAATTGAAACAGTTTGAATTATGATGAAGTGCAGTAATAAAAGAACAGAAAATGAAGAAGAAATATTAAAACAAAGAAGAAAAGCAGAGAGATTTAACTTCAAAGGTTAATAATTAGAGTGGAAAATGGACATAGAAGGCGGTGATGAAGGTAGACTGTAGGCTGGATGAGGAGGTTAGTGAGGATGAGCGACTCTATATTAGACAAAGGCTTGATTGGGATCTGTTTAAATACATCCAGACATTATCTAAATGTGATGAGAATGATGGGGGAGCCTTTTTAATTTCATTTGAGAAACTGGCTAAACAAATGCAGTGCCCAGTGAACATGTGGACTTATTTGATTCAAACAAAGCTGATAGGTATTTGCATTCCTATCAGACGCGGTGTCTGAGGAGGAGGAGGACGTAAAGAAAGCCATCTGAAGTGCATATGAGCTTGTGACAGAAGCCAACAGATAGTGTTTCAGGAATCTAAAATAGCGTCCGTGGTTAAACGCATATTGAGTTTGAAAGAATCTAACAAAGTAATTTTGAAAGGTGGTAAGAGCATTAAAAACGGAGCAAAGTTATGGCACTCTTAGAGAGATTCTTATTTTGGAGAAGTTCAGCAATTCACTTCCTGTAGTTGTGAGAACTTGAGTGGAAGAGCAGAGTTACAATGGCAAGCTTAGAAACTGTAATGGCTGATGATGATGATGATCGAGTTCAGAAATCAAAGCTTGGTTTCTGTGAGGGATTGAGAAGAATGTGCGAGACCTTCTTAAAACATATCCCTGTGAGAGTAAGGTTTACTGGCATACGCCAGGAGTAGCAGGTAAAGAGGTTACAGCATTAAGAGGTACAGAAGTATGTAATTCTTTTGTGCTGAGACATGAGGAGCTATGTCATTCAGAGCGACTATTGAAGAGATAAGAAGTGCTCCATTATGTAAATTGTGGTTGGAGTGTCCAGTGGAAACGCCAACACGTTTATTCCACAATGGGGAAGGAGGCCTTCAGCTTGGCATTGGCATTACAACATTTCAGCATTTAAGTTGCGAATGACAAATCTTTATCAGTGATTGACAATCAGTGACCCCTTAAAGTTTTTTGGAGAAGTTTAGGGAGAAGAATACCTGTCTGTTTCGATTGAGCTTATTATTGCTGCCATTCAATTTGAAATTATACAGGTGATAGGATGAGAAAACCTAAGTTTTGACACGTTGTGGAGACTTGGATGAAGAAAGACAAAGGCACTCTGTGGCCGGAGTAAAATGACTGAAATCGAATCGAGTTGGGAACATTTGTATGCTCAGTGTCAATGTAATATATATATGCACCTCTTCCTCCGCTACATTGATGACTGCATTGGTGCACCTCGTGCTCCCACAAGGAGGTTGAGCGATTCATCAACTTCACCAACACATTCCACCCTGAGGTTAAATTTACCTGGACCATCTCTGACACCTCCATCCCCTTCCTGGACCTCTCCATCTCCATTAACGATGACCGAATTGACAGTGACATTTTTTACAAACCCACCGACTCCCACAGCTACCCGGATTACACCTCTTCCCACCCTACCGCTTGCAAAAATGCCATCCGTTATTCCCAATTCCTCCGTCTCCACCCTATCTGCTCCCAGGAGGACCGGTTCCACCACAGAACACACCAGATGGCCTTCTTCTTTGGAGACCGCAATTTCCCTTCCACGTGGTTAAGGATGCCCTCCAATGCATCTCGTCCAAATCCCGCACCTCTGCCCCCAGACCTCACCCCTCCAACCGTAACAAGGACAGAACGACCCTGGTGCTCACCTGCCACCCTAGCAACCTTCGCATAAACCAAATTATCCGCCAACATTTCAGCCATCTCCCAACGGACCCCACCACCAGGGATATATTTCCCTCCCCACCCCTTTTCGCCTTCGGCAAAGACCATTCCCTCCGTGACTAACTGGTGAGGTCCACGTCCTCCTACAACCCACCCTCCCATCCTGGCACCTTCCACTGCCACTGCAAGAATTGCAAAGCTTGCACCCACACCTCCTCCCTCACCTCCATCCAAGGCCCTAAAGGAGCCTTCGACATGCGGTCTCCTCTACATTGGGGAGTATGGACGTCTCCTAGCAGAGCACTTTAGGGAACATCTCTGGGACACCCGCACCAATCAACCACACCGCCTGTGACCCAACATTTCACCTCCCCCCGCACTCTGCCGAGGACATGGAGGTCCTCGGCCTTCTTCACCGTCGCTCCCTCACCACCAGAAGCCTGGAGGAAGAACACCTCATCTTTCGCCTCAACCACAGGGCATCAATGTGGACTTGAAAAGTTTCCACATTTCCCCTTCCCCCACCTCACCCCAGTTCCAAACTTCCAGTTCAGCACTTTCCCCTGACTTGTCCTGACTGCCTATCTTCTTTTCCACCTATCCACTCCTCCCTCCTTCCGACCTATCACCTTCATCCCCTCCCCCACTCACCTATTGTACTCTATGCTACTTTCTCCCCACCCCCACCCCTCTCTCACTTATCTCTCCACCCTTCAGGCTCTCTGCCTGTATTCCTGATGAAGGGTTTTTGCCCGAAACGTCGACTTTACTGCTCCTCTGATGCTGCCTGAACTGCTGTGCTCTTCCAGCACCACTAATCCAGAATCTGGTTTCCAGCATCTGCAGTCATTGTTTTTACCTATATATGCATTTCCGTCTACAAATAGAGGACGATTAGGAGGTCTAAAATTAATCCATCTTTGTCCATTGATGGATGATTATATTAAAGGAGGAGTTGTGAGTACACTCTCACTGCAAAGAGGTTATTTTCTTTAAGGTTGTTTTTGAAGAGAGGTTATAAAGGCAGAGGTGCAGAACTGCTGTTTCAACACTGTTTAAGTAAATAACTGAGGAGGCCTTTAGGTTTAATTAAATGGTGGTAACAATGGAAGGGCAGTGGCCAGCTCTCACAGACCAGGTTTACTCGTTTGGGTTTTAGCTGCAGCATTCAGAAGCTGTTGGGGATCCCAGAAGGGTTGGGAGTGTCAATACATGATCCCCAGCTGCTTTTCTAGTTGAGATCTCTTGTTGATGTTGATTTCTCCTGGATTGGAAAACTGCATGTAAGAATCTGTATTTGAATATATCTTTGTGTCAAGCGGTGTATACCAAGAAAGTACGGTACCTATTGTTGTGTAAGGGTTCCAACATAAGCTATCCCAAAATGTTCTTTTCTTTGATTGGATTTTAATAGATTATAATATGTTTTGTTTAATGTCGAGTGGTTTGACAACATATCTGGAACGCACACTTCCCATCTATATTCAAAATAAGGAAAGCTTTGGGTCTAAGCGGCCTTCTTAAAATATTTTGCTGGGATCTGGTCTGGTCCACAACACTTGTAGCCGAGGGGTTTTTGATTGACTCCTGTTATTGAGAAGTTGGTGGAGGAGTTGGTTTGCTGGAGGTTGTGCTGTGAGCTGCCTCAGACATTCAGGGAGAGCTGAGGATTTGGTGACCGAACTCGGGATGGAGCATGGGGACAGTAGTTACAACATCTGGGTCTGGAATATGATCAACAAACGGAGCAGAGGCTGCAGAGAGGGGAAGCTCTGAAACCACGGAGTGAGTGTGTCTGGGGAAAGGGATCTGCTGTATCCACACCTGGTTTTCCAGGAACAGCTTCCCAAGCTCCACCTAACCTAGGATCAAAGTGTGAGGGGATCCTGATTGAACAAGGAGCTGGTCACAGAGCGGTGTCACCTCCTTCAACACGACCTGCAGCTTCATACCAGGGGGAGGACGGTGCTGCAAGTGGCTGTTAGGGTCACAGTTTCATTCAGCTTCTATGATTTGGAACTTTCCAGGCAGGACTAGGTGACATATCCATCATTTCCCAGTATCTCAACATCAGTGTTAACCATTCAGTGATGGCGGATATATATGGTGGATGAGAAGCATTGTTTCTCCCACAGCAGGGAGCTGCCGGGTGTATCCAGTGGTATAGTGGGATTCCCGATAGTGTACATTGCATCTGCAGAGTACCCATGTCAATGGGGAGAGGTAGAGGAACTGAAGGAGCTCTCTCTCTATTAATGTTACAGTGTGTCCATGCACAGTACATCATGTTGGTGAATACCCACTGTCCTGGCAGCAGTCACGGCCTCTTCATTCAGAAGCAGTCAGCCATTCCCATCGTCATCGGGTCTCCACGTAGAAAGAAATAAATATATCTTGGATAAGAGACGTCCCCTCGATGCTCGTTTCAAAACATCATCCCCACCACCAATCAACCACGTCAAAGTATTCCATGTGCACGGAGAGCAATAGGGTCGCAAGCAGTGTCTGGGAGCATACGATCAGGGATGTAGCAAAACCTTTCATGTCTGAACGGATCTGACTGAACCCCCCAGTACACAGTATCATTAAGTCCCGTAATCCCTCTCCATTTCAGTAACATACTGCCTTCCATTATTCCTGTAAATGAAATGACAGGTTATATCATGTTAAATTCCACCTGCCAAACTATTATCTATTGCCTTTACCTCTCTGAATGTATTTGCAGACTCTCCACCTTCTCTTGATAATTTGATCTCTTGCTTACCACAGCGACATCACCAAACTCAGCATCTGTATATCTGTTCCATCCTCCTGATCATTGATATAGACCAAATAGTTGAGAACCCAGCGCTGGTCACTGTGTGACCTTACTGGTTGCATTCTGTCTAACTGATTGAGACTGATTTATCCTGAGTGCCTGCTTCCTGTATGATCCCCAATCCTCCCCCGTTCCTGGGCAACACAGTCAAAGAGTTGAATAAGAACAAGGAGAATTTGTGAGGAATCCAACCCCTCGATGAGGCTGATGTCAACGTGGCCTCTGTTCCACTTTCCTGCCATCTCTCCATCCTAAAACTCTAGTCTCTTGTTGTAGATTGCGACACATGAAAAAAATCCGCTCCACATCTCCGCATTCAATGACTTTTAGCATTTTACAGACCTCAGTGAGATCTCCTTACATTCTTATAAACTCGAAAGCATAGGCCTAAACTGCTCAATTTCTCTTCATAAGACAAACACTTCAAATATGGAATCAATCTAATGAAGCTCTTCTGAATTGCCTCCAATGGAAATACCTCATTCTGCAGGACACCCAAACTTTAAAATCTGATTGAAGATTTGTAGCTCGGGTATCCGTTGTTGTGGTTCTGCTCGCCACACTGATGATGTTCCCTAGCCAGGGAACGAAACGTTTGCAGCAAAAACTTCCAGCTCGGCGAGCAGAACCACAACACACCCAAACTGTACTCCAGTTGCAGCCTCACTAATGCCTTGCATAGCTACAGCAACACTCCCTCCCTTTCTACTCTATCCTTTTATAAGTAAACACTGGCATTATGCTTGCAGTTCTCATTTCTTACAGTACCCGCAAGCAAGTTTTCTGTGATATGCAAGCAGACACCCAGATCCCTCTGCACCTAAGCACTTTGAAGTTTCTCCCCATTTAGATAATAATTTGTCTCTCTATTATGCTGGCCAACTTGAATAGCCCCATATTTATTCACTTTAATTTTCCTTGTCAAATGTTGCCCATTCTTCCAACCTATCCATATAGTTTTAAATCTCTTGCATCATCATTCCGAAGTAATTTCTTACCAATGTTTGTGTCATCTGAAAATGTGGCATCGCATTTTCTATCCCATCAACCGAGTACAGTAATACCATCGATCGCAAATGGTTGAGGCATGAGTCCTGAAATCAATGGCACCCCACAAATTGCATTTGCCAAAAGAAAATGACACATTTATTCCATCTGACTCAATTTTATTTGTTATCCAATCCTCAACCCAAGCTAATAAATTACTCCTAGACCCATGTTGTCTGATCTTACCACTTACTCTTTGGAGAAGCGACATATCCGATGCCTTCAGGAAGACCAGATATGTTCCATCTCCAGGATTCCCACGACCCACCTTGTTTATGACATCTTCAAATAGCTCAAGCAAACAATTCAGACACGGTTTAGCCTTCATAAATCAATGTTGACTCTGATGGATTGTGGTTTAACGTTGCAAATGTCCTGAACAATGGACTCTAAGAATTTGCCTTAAATTACCATAATTTATTGTTACACTTTAGTCCCTAATGTATACCATTATTATAAGTTCTTCCCTTTCGAAAACCTTTACATTTTCTTTGAATTCCTGTTTAATGGGCACAAGACTTTAAGAGATATGCTCCAATTGCTGTGTAAGAGCCATGTGTCACTGAATGGACTCATCATCAAAATCGATGAGCTGATGTCTTTCTGGTATTCCCATGTTATCGTCTCCAAGGCCAGAATGACCTCCTCTTGTTGATGCTTTAGAGGATTGGGAGATTATGGAATCTTCCCGTTGCTGTGTAACATTTTGAGGGGCTGATGGGTCTTCTCATAACAGGTGGAAATACTGAATGGTCTCCTCATGTATCCCGGAGATGGGACCGAGGGAGTGATTGGTCTTCTCCTGATCCCATATAACAGACGCATGTCTAAATTACCTCTTCCTTTCTCATGAAAGAAGTCTCAGATAGTTTCTGTCATTATCCAATTCCCTTGCAATAGGCTTGGTGAGTCTGAATGGCCTCCTGTTATCCCAGTGTAACAATCTCTAGTCACTGTGTGGCCTCTTCCAGTTCCTATGTTACAGACTGAAGGAGGCTGAATGGACTGCTCCTGTTGCTGTTTAACTGGATACTGGTGCAGCATGGCCTACTGTTATAGGCCCGAGTGGCTGATTGGCCTCCTTCTGTAAATGTATATCAGGCTCCAGGGGCTGAATAGCTTCGTCCTGTTTTGGTGTAACAGGGTCGAAGGCCTGAATATCATCCTGTTATTCCTGTGTAACAGGCTGGAGAACGGAATGGATTACTCAACTATCTGTGTAATTCACTTCACTCATTGACTCCTTTTGCCATTTATGTTCAAATAAGATCTTCTTTATTTTTTGTAAACTCCAATGGCTACTGGATAAACCTGATCATCCTTTCGTTATACGCCAGCACCTTCATTGCAGGAATCAGTTGAGGGAACCATCTCTGAGCTGCTTCCAATATAACAACACCGTTTCTTCATTGAAGAGGCTAGATCTGTACACTCTACTCCAGATGTAATCTCCCTGTGCAGCAGCAGCACTTTCCCAGCCTGCTGTAAAGTTCCCACACAGGTTAGAGCAGTCTCAGCTCTCTGGAGGAATACAGAGCATTGTTGGAAGATCATTGTCCTTCTCTACTCCACCGCATAACGGGAGATCTGGAGAAATTAAAGTTTGCGAAGATCATAAATGATGTGGCGAGATGATCTCTGCCATTAATCTCCCCAGAGCCCACATCGCTCAGATTCCACAAAATCTAGTAAGGTGAGGATTAAAAAAACAGCAAGGATTAGCAAACATTGATGGGAGTTATATATCAAAGTGAAAGCTGCAATACAAATGCTGGACATGTTATAAAACAGGAAATGAGATATACACATTTGTGGGTACTGCAGTAATGATATATATTTAAATTATCTCTAAACTGTGTTAACCCAATTAATGCTAATGCTGGGAAAATGGATTTCATGACCACGTGTGAGATGGTTTACATGAACATTATGTTGAGCACTGAGCTCGAGTTCAGGTTATTTAGGAATTGGTGTTGAGTGATCAGAAGAGCTAATTGAAAATTTTGCCGGAAAGGACATTTTGGGAACAGTGACCACAACGCATTGGTTTTCTTTTATGCTGTTTGAGTACACGACAGTTTTTGTTATATTTGAAGTAATAAATCTGAGTCTTGCAAGCCATGAAGGTGTGAGGTGGAAGTGGGGACTACAGATGCTGGAGATCAGAGTCGAAGAGTGTGGTGCTGGAAAAGCACAGTCAGGCAGCATACTAAGAGCAGATAAATCGATATTTTGGGCATAAGCCTTTCATCAGGAATGAAGCTTATGGGCCAAGGGGGCTGAGGGATAAATGAGAAGAGGGTGCAGCAGTGGGGAGGTAGCTGGGATTGCGATAGGTAGATGAAGGTGGGGTTGAAAGTGATAGGTGATAAAGGGAGACAAAACGCATCATGTACTGCATCTATTAAACCCATGTGGTCTTCTCTACATTGGCGAGGCAGGAGGTCAACTTGTAGATCATTTCAGAGAACATCTCTGGGACAGCCACATTGAACAACTCCATCGCCTTGTAGCTGAGCACTTTAACTCCCCTTCCCAATCTGCCAAGGACATGAGGATCCTAGACCTGCTCCATCGCCAAATCCGAGCCACCAGAAGCCTGGAGGAAGAAAGCCTCCTCTTCTGCCTTGGGACCATCCAACCACGGGGGATCATAGTGGAAAACCCCATTTCCCCTAATCCCAGTTTATCCCACTCCAACCTTCCAAGTCAGCACCGACCTTTTGATTGGTGCTATGTGTTCACCTTCCTTCCTATCAATCTGCGCCCCCTCCTCTCCGACTATCACTTTCAACCCCACCTTCATCTACCTACTAGATGAAAGGAGGCAGCTTAGAAAAATGCCAGGTGTTGCAGTAAGCCAGTGGATTCAGAGAAATGTAGGACCCAGCAAAGGATGACCAAGAAACTGAGAAGAAAAACAAAAAGAGAAAAAGCGTGCAAGCGAAAGAAAAACATAAAGACTGCTAAAAAGCATCTATCAATGTATGAAAAAAATAAAAAAAAAGATCAAATGTGGTGCAGTTGGTGTGTGTTCAGGATAAGTTATTGCAGAGAACAGAGAAATTGCAGGGAAAAGAAACAGTTTCTTTGGTGTCTACCTTCATGGAAGAATGTCCAGAAATTCTTCCAGAAATACCAAGTGACCATGGGGCTTGTGTAAGTAAAATCTGAGATCATTCTTATCAGTGTTGGGATCTTCTTTGAAAAGAAAGCTGGATTGAGTATTTATAAATCTGACAGACCAGATGTACTTCATACATGTATTTCAGAGGAAGCAGCAATACACATGTTGATTGCATTGCGGACTGAATATTTTAATTAGAATCTGACCATAGGGGAGGTACCAGAGAACTGGAGCACTGCTAATACGATTCCACTTCACAGGAAGGGTGGGAGAAATAGACCAGGGAACTATAGAAGAGCGAGTATTAGATCACTGTTAAGGAAACTACTGGAGAAAATAGGGAAGGAGAAAATCGAACTCCAATCAGAGTCGCAAGGTTTGATCAGGGATAATCATCATGACTTTATCAGAAGGAAATCACATCTAATGGGTTTGATTGAATTAGTTTGAGGAGGTCGATTGTTTAGTTTTGTAGGAAGGTCTTTGACAAATTTCCACCTGGGACACTGACAAATAAAGTAAAATCTCACAATATGAAGGAAAACTTGACAAGTTGCAACGAAAACTATCTTAGCAGGAGACAGAGGGCGGTGGGAGAAGGCTGTTTGTGTGACTGGAGACCAGTGTCCCCTGGTGTACTACAGGGATCAGAGGTGTATCCCTTATTGTTTGTGTTATTCATATATATATATATATATATATATAAAATGTGGAGGGGGCTAGGTGGACAGTGGGGAAGGTGTGATAAGTAAGTGCATGTTTGACATAACGATTGGCTGAGTGGTTAGCAGTGAGGAGGAATGCCTTAGGTTACCAGAAGATGCAGATAGAATGGTCAGATGGTCAGACCAATGGCAGATTGAATGTAACCCTGATAAATATGAGGTGATGCTCGTTGGGAGAAGGAACCAGGCAGGGGAGGACTCAATGAATGGCAGCACACTGGGAACCTCAGAGTGTGGTTCTCCACACATCATTGAATGTGACTGGACAGGGTAATGGAATAGTTAAGAATTGGACCTTGGGTGTTGTGTTTCCTAATCAGGGTGTAGATTATAAGAGTAATACAGGGCTTTGGTTCGGCCAAAATGTAGTACTGTATGTAGCTCAGGGAGCCACATTCCAGGAAGGATGTGATTGTACTGGAGAGGGTGCAGAAGTGATTCACCAGGATGTTCCCTGGGATGGAGCATATCAGCTATGGAGAGAGGCTGGATAAGCTCGGGTTGTTTACTTTGGAGCAGAGAAAGCCGAGGAGTCAGTGATTCAGAAGGATAAGATTATAAGCGACACGGACAGGGGGGATAGACAGCAACTGTTCCTTTTAGTCAGAGGGTCAAGAACAAAGGAGCACACTTTTAAAGTGAAACGTTTGAGTTTCAGAGATGATTTAGCTCGAGGATGTTGTGTTCTGGGATTACTTCTTGGGAGGGAAATAATCTCAGATAACCTCGCAATCATTAAAACGTACCTGGACGAGCACTTGGAAGTTTCATAACATTCCAGGCTATGGGCCTGCTGTAGGGAAATGGGACTAATATAGATGGTGCTGTACTTCTGTTGGCACAGAGTCTATGCTCCTGAGAGTGTATGTTGTGGAAGGTCAATTATTGAGCAGTTTAAGGTGGGAATTGATGAGTTTCTGAAGAGTATATTCACAAGGATTATAAGAGTGAACTGAAATAACTTGATAAATCATGTCAATGTGAAAAATATCAGCAACATGTACAGTTTCCTTACAGTTTTAAACCAGGGAATGGAGAATGGGGACAGAGAAATGGCAGAGCTATGAAGCCACTACTTCAGTTCTGTCTTCACAGAACTTCCTAACAATACAAGGAAAACCAAGTCTGGTGTGGGAAAATGATAGAGTACATGGAACATAGAACATAGTCAGGAAATTGTTTAGGATAAATTATTGGGGTTTAAAGTAATGGTCATAGACAACACTAACATAGATTTATGAAATGGGAGTTATGTTTGAGATACAGAATGGGAGACAAATGAAAGAGAAGCAATATATGTTAAACATTTTGATTTTTAGAAAAATTTTGGTACAGCTCCAAGCCCAGTTTACAAAATCAAATCTGAGTGGATTGGGGCTAATATATGGACATGTTTCTAGAATGGGACATCTGACAGGAAACAATGAATAGAAATAAACAGACTCGTCAAGCAACAGCCTGACATTGTCTGTATGGTATGATTCTGTAAGGTGTAAGTCCTTCCACATCTAGTCAAGAAACGTTGGGGTCAATTACACAATTCACTGGAGGAAGAGATTCCACAAATAACCCGTGTGGGCGGCACGGTGGCACAGTGGTTAGCACTGCTGCCTCACAGCGCCTGTAGACCCTGGTTCAATTCCGACTCAGGCGACTGACAGTGGGGAGTTTGCACGTTCTCCCGGTCTGCGTGGGTTTCCTCCGGGTGCTCCTGTTTCCTCCCACAGTCACAAAGATGTGCGGGTTAGGTGAATTGGCCAAGCTAAAAATTGCCCGTAGTGTTAGGTAGGGGGTGAATGTAGGGGTATGCGTGGGTTGCGCTTCGGCGGTTCGGTGTGGACTTGTTGGGCCGAAGGCCTGTTTCCACACTGTAAGTCTAATCTAATCTAATCTAACCCCTTCCTCCATGATGGAAGAGCCCAGCACTTTAGTGTATAAGCTAAGGCTGATTCATTCGTAACAATCCTCAGTCAGAAATACTAAGTGGATGATCCATTTCAGACTATGTCCCATACTCCCCATCACCTTCCCCAGAAATCTCCTGTCTCATCAGCAGGACGGATACAGCAGAAGTGGCGGCACATTGGGATACAGTTGGAATGGAATTGCTCGTGGAGTCCTCAACAATGACTCCGTATCCCATGAAGTCTCATGGCATTAGTTTACACATGGGAAAGGAAACCTCCTGCTGATTACTATGTTCCAGCCACATTTAACCGATGAGTCCGTACTCCTCCATGCTGAACAATACTTGGAGGAAGCACTCAGGGTCGCACGGACGCAGGATGTACTCTGGGTGGGGGATTTCAATGTCCACCTCCAAGAGTATCTCAGCTACAGCATTACTGATCGAGCTGGCCTGGTACTAAAGGATATAACTGCTAGACTGACAAGTGGTGAAGGAACCATCAAGAGGAAAATACATACTGACCACAGCCTTGCTAATCTGCCAGTTGCAGAAGTATCTGTCCATGACAGTATCGTTAAGAGTGACCACCGCATAGTCATTGTGGAGACAAAGTCACACCTGCACATTGAGAATAACCTCCGTCATTTTGTGTGGTACTATCACGGTGCTAAATAGGACAGACTTCAAACAGATCTAGCAGCTCAAGTCTGGGTGTCCATAAGGTATTGTGGGTCAACAATAGCAGTAGAATTCTGCAGCCACACAATCTCATGGCCTGGTGTATCCCCCTAACAACAATTACCATCAAGTCAAAGGATCAACCTTGGTTCAATGGATGCGCAGGATGGCAGGAGCAGCACTGGGCATGCCTAGAAATGATGTGTCAGCCTGGTGAAGCCACCACACAGGACAACTTGTGCGCCAAATAGTATTAGCAGTGAGTGATAAACAGAGCTAAGTGATCCCACAAGCAAAGGATCAGATCTAAGTTCTGCAGTCCTTCCACACCTTGTCGAGAAACGTTGGGGACAATTAAACAATTCACTGGAGGAAGAGACTCCACAAATACCGCCTTTTTCCATGATGGAAGAGCCCAGCACTTCAGTGTATAAGATAAGGCTGATGCATTCGCAACAACCTTCAGTCAGAAGTGCTGAGTGGATGATCCATTTCAACCCCCTCCAGTGGTCCTCAGCAATTCAGTTACCAGTCATCAATCAATTTGATTCAGTCCACGTGATATCCAGAAATGGGTGGAGATACTGGATACTCCAAAGGGTACATACCCTGACAACATTCTGGCAATAGTACTGAAAATTTGTGCTCCATAACTTGCCACTCTCCTAGCCAAACTGTTTCAATACAGTTACAACAATGGCTTTCCCCGATTACATGAAAATTACCCCAAGTATCTCCTGTATATAAAAAGCAGAACAAATCTATTCGGGCCAATTACCACCCCATCAGTCTACTCTTGATCATCAGTAAAGTGGTGGAAGTTGTCAGTGCTTTTAAGCAGCACTTGCTAAGCAATACCCTGTCAATGACGTCCAGTTTGGGCTCCCCCCCCACGGTCACTCAGCTCCTGACCTCATTACCTTAGTTCAAACATGGACAAAAGAGCTGAATTCCAGAGGTGGGGTGAGTGTGACAGCCCTTTAAATCAAGGCAGTCTTTGACCAAATGTGGTATCAAGGGGCTTTAGCAACACTAGAATCAATGGGTATTAGAGGCAAACTCCCCGCTGGTTAGAATCATACCTGACACGTAGGAAGATGGTCATG
The DNA here is from genome assembly GCF_020745735.1 of Hemiscyllium ocellatum. NCBI lineage: Eukaryota > Metazoa > Chordata > Chondrichthyes > Orectolobiformes > Hemiscylliidae > Hemiscyllium > Hemiscyllium ocellatum. Next base: position 81,733 of record NW_026868055.1, on the reverse strand, counting down.
GTTGAAAAAGGTCAGTCAACTCAGCTCCATGTCTGTAGGAGTCCCTCGAGCAGTGACCGAAAACATCTTCAGGGCTGCTTCATCAATGACCTTCCCTCCATGTTAAGGTCAGAAGTGGGGATGTTCGCCAATGATTGTACAATGTTCTGCAACATTTGTGGCTCCTCAGATACTGAAGCAGTCCATGTTCAAACACGACCAGATATGGACAGTATCCAGGCTGGCAAGTGGCAAGTAATGTTCAGGCCTCACAAATGCCAGACCATGACCATCACCAATAAAATACAATCTAACCTGACCCTTGGCATTCAATGGTGTTACTATCAGTGAATCCCCCAGTATCAAAGTCCTGATGGGTAATCATTGCTCAGAAACTCACTGGACTCGCCACATAAACACAGTAACTACAAGAGCAGGTCAGAAGCTAGGAATACTGCGGCGAGTAACTCACATCCTGACTTCCAAAAGTCTGTCCATCATCTAAGTCAGAAGTGCGATAGAAGACTCCCAATTTGCCTGGATGAGTGCAGCCCCAACAACACTCAAGAATCTTTATACTATCAGGACAAAGCAACCAGTTTGACTGTCCCTTCACCCAAATGCTCCACCATCAACCCTCAGCAGCAGCAGCAGTGCTTCACTATCTACATGCTGCAATGAAATGATTCACCAAAGATCCTCAGAGACCATTTTTCCAACTCACGACCACGTCTATTTAGAAATATTCTAAATATTTTGATGGATCATTTTATTGATGGTGGAGTTGTGAGTATACTATCACTGTAAAAAGGTGATTTTCCCTTGGGTTTTTTTTTTGGATTGTGAGTGGGTGAGGAGGATGTAAAAAAGCACCAAGAAGACTAAGACAAGTGGAGTGAAAGGGTAAATACGTGACAGATGGAGAACAATATGGATAGAGGTGACAGTGTGCCCTTTGGTGGAAACGATAAATTGGCAGCCTACCATTTGAAAAGGATTGGTTGAAACATGTTGATCTACAAAGGGACTTATGTTCCGTTTTATTGTTTTCTTCTGCATAAACCTCTGAGGCCCCTGCAGCGCAGTGAGTTCTGTAACCAGATGTCAATACTCGGAATGGCATTGGCACGCTGACCAGTGTATATACAACCAGCAAGTGGGAGCTATAACACGGAAAACGATCTTCATCTCCTTGTACACCAATCGCTGAAAGCAATATTGCAGAAACAGAAAGCAGTGAGGAAGATAAATGGTGTGTTGACCTTCATTTCAGGAGGATTTGAGTCGAGGAGTAAGAGTGTCTTACTGAAGCTGTACAGGGCCTTCGTGAGACCCCATCTCGAACATTGTGCAGCATTATGTGCAGTTTTGGTCTCCTCACCTAATAAAGGACAAACCTGACATTGAGGGAGAGCAGTGAAGGATGACCAGACTGGTCTCTGGGATGACAGGCTTGTTATGGGAACAGAGTTTGGGGCGACTGGGCCAGTATTCAATGGTGTTTAGGAAAATGAGTGGAGATCGCAGTGAAATATACAAAACTCTGACAGGGTGAGACAGATTGGAAGCAGACATGATTATTCCCCTGTCTGAGATGTCTAAATCAAGGGACCACAGTATTAGGTACAGGCAGGTCACACTGTATTGAGCTGAGAATAACTGGCTGCATTCAGACATTGGTGACCCTGGGGAATTCTCTCGCACCTGGAAACCAAGACACTGAATATAAGTAAGGATTTAGAGAAAGTAAAGGGATGGTGGGAGAGCAGGAGTACGGAATGGAAATGAAGGACGGACCATCATTACATTGAATTGGGTAGCAAACTCGGTGGACCAAATGTA